>NW_013666611.1:183805-196311 GCF_000517525.1 Limulus polyphemus | reverse complement strand
ATATGCAAGTATTTTTATAATTACTAAAATTATTTTAATCGTTTTCGTTATTCTTATTGCCCTCAACCGTTAAGTAAATTGTTTGTTTGTTTTGAATTTCGCGCAAAAAAATTCGCGATTAATGTTGTATATATAAAATTTCATGTACTTGTGGTCTAAGTTATATTGAACAGACAAGTAGGAAATTAAAATTTATAGTAAAAGAACGTCAAAATGCGGTGGATAAATTAAAAACCGGTGAATCGGCTTTGGCAAAACATGTGGCGAATTTTAAACATATTATTGATTGGGATCGTATAAAAATACTTAAACAGGTAACGGAAAAGATGAACTAAATATAAGAGAATCCTTAGAAATTGTTAAAAACAAAATGAATAAAAACTGAGATTTAGTCCCTGGAGCCACGGAAGTAAACTTTTGGAAATCATTGTTGTAAATGGCGCCACTGTATAAACATGCTAATTATACACGTACATTAGGTTTATAAGGAACTTCCTATGTATTTCGTGGTTTATTCTCCTGAAGATGGTGGAATTATTTCCACCGAAACATGTAGAGTTTTTAAAGTTTCTTTTAACTTATATTTTTTGAATATTACAAATAAATTATTGTGCAAGTAAAAAACGTTGATGTCTCGTTTTATCAATTTTATTTAAAATATTCTATACAAACCTTTGTCTGTTAGTAAAATAGTCTAAATGTTTCTCTCACGCCTGTTCGTTGAGTTTTTTATTTTTATCATGTGTGACAATCTGAGCGAAAATCAGTAACTAATAGTTCTAAGCAGTTTAAGATTATTTTCACTAAACAATTGAAAGCCCTTCAGTGGCACAGCGGCATGTCTGCGGACTTACAAGGCTAGAAACCGGGTTTTGATACCCGTGGTTGGCAGAGCACAGATAGCCCATTGTGTAGCTTTGTGCTTAACTTCAAATAAACAAACAATTGAAAGATAATTGAAATTTATAACAAGGCAAAATCACTGTTATAAAATCCCATAACTCATTCGTCATCTCATTTTTATGTAAATCAGGCATCTGGTGATTCGTCATGTGACCGGAAATGCAAATAATTAATTATTCATCCTACGCTACTCAACGAACATGTTGTAGAAGTGGCTTTACATTTTTACATTCTCTTTAATATATATAGTTTGATCAGTGATGTTGATTGTTTCAAATGAGGGTATTGATGGGGTAATCTTGTCCAATTTTCTGGAACCACTTGAAGGAAAGTGACTCGTCTCCCAAGATTATTCTATTCACCTTCGATGGGGTTGAAGTCCGGTAAGTGTGAAGGTCACTTCATTCGGCTAATTCCTTCTTCTTCAAGAAATGTTTCAATCAGTTAGCACGATGGGACAGACATTATTATCCACCACGTTGAAGTCAGAAGACAATTCAACCAGTAAATTCTAGTACAAAGAGTTGTAACATCTTATGTCTGTAGGATGTAGAGCTTGTAGCATCAACCAATGCTTATTTTTGCCCACACCTTTCTGTATGAAAATGGGGTTGTATCTGAGTGTAGATTCTCTCCAATGAATATACGCTTATTATCTGACAGTAGGGTGAAGCTTGACTCGCCTGTAAAAATTATTATTGCTTCACGTGCCGTTGGTTCACTGGGCGTGTTTTCGGCACAGTAGAAAACAAGCTGTTTTGTGCCGTGATATCAAATATGAATACGAAGCCCAATCTATCATTCGATTCATCACTTGTCACTGGATTATATCGGCTTCGGGGAATACCACCCCTCATTAGTAACCCTGTACAAAGATGAATTAACTGATGGATTCATATTTAGTATCTTAAACACCTTGTCTGCTGAATGATTCAGTAGAATAAACGAATAGCCGAAATGTTACATTTTCTTCAAATGCAAGCAGAGGTTTAGTGCATGTGGTGATCAAAAGACAACTGAAAACAGATACGTATAATGTTTTGTATCTTGCTACAACCAGAATGCATCTCATTGGACGTCTGTAATTCAGACCTCCATATGATTTATGTTTCTGCCTTTATACTGATACTGCATACACCTGCGTTTGTAGTAATCGTCTGTTTTGTCGAGGTGTAAGAGCAACTGTAAATGCATTAGCTTGAAAACGGTTCCGACATTTTGAGACGTTTGTAGTCAAATCACAATAGCCTGTTGTAATTGGCTGGCTCTCCACGTGAGTTAAACAACTAAATGTCATCATTGGAGGCTAGTATGGTTTGTGGTTAATTTAGAGTATTTTAAAAAACTGTGGTTTACGTCATATGCCAAATGAGACAAGACTGTGTGAGACCTCTATATTTAGCTTATAACCATGTGAAACATTGGAAATCAAACGTACTTATTTTACAGTTTCCACAAATACCTGAAAAACTTACAAACCACAACCCTCTTGAACTGATTGTAGTTTTAACCATACAAGAAACTTAATCATATATCTTAGTACTGCATATTTTAGCACTAATCTAGTTTCAATCGAACAGAAATCAACAAAGAAAAATATTCTGTAAAGAAATATATCAAATGTTGTTTAACGAGTAATGCAGGTGCAGCCAGCTAGATTGTTTGCTTGTTTGTTCCAAATATTCGCGCGAGGCAATACGGAAGCTGTCTGCGCTAAATGTCCCTAATTTTGAACTGATAGACTAGAAGGAAGACAACTAGTCAACAGCACCCACTGCGAGAATAAAGGGATTTAACCGTTTCTTATAACGTACGTACCTACGATCCCAAAGTGCGTAACAACCGGACACGAACAATGGAAATCTTGGTCTACAGCCCGGTACATTGAGCATTAAACTACGCCCGATACAATCACCTAGAAGCACGTGATACACTTTATTTTTTAACATATTTGCAGATAAGCTTAAGTTAAAAGATTCAACGAGTCGGAAGCGTTTATAATGTTTATAGCAGTGTTAGCACTGTTAGCAGTGTTGAACTATAAGAAGAACAGAAGAAAGATAAAATATTTAAGAAAATACAAGTTGGACAACGTCAATCCTCTGATTCCTACCCATGATCCAGTGTAAAACGAAACGTTGAAGTTTCGTAGAATTAACGTTACTGTAAATAACTATTTTACATTTTAAATCGTAAGCAAACAATTACACGTATCTCCTCTACTTTATTATCAATACTCATATGTTTTAATTTACTACATCCAAGACATGCGAATTGGTACTTTTAATTCATTTTTATATTTCCAGAACAACTGTATTGAGTTTGAAGCCACAATAAGCTCCCAATGCGATCTGTTGATTAAGGCCGTTCACGCCAGGAAACAACAGCTACTAGAGTTCGCCAGACAGGAACAAGACCACAAGATCAAGACACTCCGCGACCAGATAACTTCTTGTACTACCAAACTTCAGCAGACAACAGGACTTCTCCAGTTCTGCATAGAAGCTTTAAAAGAGACCGACCCAACGTCTTTCATTCAGGTAAAACGTATTTTTGACCCCACATTCTTCTTACTACTAAAATGTGTTTCAGATTTCATGATCCTTCTACAGGCCAAGTAAAGCTTGTTTTTGTAACCTCAGGAGTCTTTTACAGTAGTTGTTTTTAAACGTTTTACATAGATCTTTCTCTCCCATTTTTTCTCCAATACAATGGGTCCTCCCCATCAAAATTACACTTTTGACGATTAATACAAATTTGTTTGCTTGTTTGTAATTAAGCACAAAGCTACACAATGGGATATCTGTGATCTGCCCACCACGGGTATCGAAACCCGAATTCTAGCGTTGTAAGTCCGCAGACATGCCGCTGTGCCACTGGGGGCTACAAATTGGTTAGTAGAAAAATATTGACCTTGGCTTTAGAAGCTCTTCATTCCTCAACCGGGTGGCGAGCCTAACTCTTCGAGAACCTTTGTTCTACAAGTAAAATAAGTTTTGATCCACACGCTTTCTAGAATTAAGATTTGTTTGATGCTATTGCTTTAATAATTGTTTATGACTCCATCGTTATAGAGATAAGGCCTGTTTCTGACTCCACAATTTAATTTTACAGATAAATCTTGTTTCTGACTCCACTGTTATACAGATAAAGTTTCTTTTTGACTGTAAAGTTTTACGGATAAAGCTTGTTTCTGACTCCACACTTCTACGGATAACGCTTGTTTCTGACTCCACACTTCTACAGATAAAGTTTCTTTTTGACTGTAAAGTTTTACGGATAAAGCTTGTTTCTGACTCCACACTTCTACAGATAAAGCTTGTTTCTGACTCCACACTTCTACAGATAAAGCTTGTTTCTGACTCTACAGTTTTACAGATAAAGATTGTTTCTGACTCCACACTTCTACGGATAAAGTTTGTTTCTGACTCCACACTTCTACGGATAAAGTTTGTTTCTGACTCCACACTTCTACGGATAATGCTTGTTTCTCACTCTACAATTTTACAGATAAAGATTGTTTCAGATTCCACACTTCTACGGATAATGCTTGTTTCTCACTCTACAGTTTTACAGATAAAGATTGTTTCAGATTCCACACTTCTACGGATAATGCTTGTTTCTCACTCTTTTTCTACTGTTGTAAAATGTGTTTTTGATCATCGGCTGTTCTAGAAGTGGAACTTCTTTTGATCCGAAAACCTATATATATATATATATCGATATATACATTAAACTGTTTCCAAACCTCACATGTTTCTACAGATGAAAGTGATTTACTTTATGGGCTCTAGGTTGGGGCGGCTTTGATCAGTAGAGTGACCGATGTGGACAACAGATGGAATCAAGAAATGGCTTTAAGACCTTGGGTAACTTCTAACTTTAACTATGCCCTGGATTATCAGTCTGTGTTAGAGGGCATTAATCATATGACATTTGTAGAGGAGAAACGTAAGTATTATTATAATGTTTATTAGTTTGTAAAAGCAAAAGTGTTAATCTCAATTAGCTTTATTCCAAAAAGTTAATAATAGATAAAAAATAGGCTAAAGTGTGAAACAAAAACAACTGTTTTTAACCTTGTCAGTATAGATTACGAAAAGACATTAACGGAAATTCTTGTTTTAAAGTCTGATTTATTTGCTTTCAGTTGAATACTATAATAATCATTTCGTAGGGATTGTAAACTGAATAATAAAATCATGTTTTTTCTTCATATTGAACGTTAATTAGAGTATCTTTGATAAAACTTTACGCTTCACAAAAGAAGCTTTGATTGATCTATCAATTAAAACTAAAATTAATGTTAATCAACCAATAATTTATGAAACTATTCTCCCATGAAGCTATGAAACAACAACTAAAACTTAATTTTAACCGATAATCTATTAAACTATTCTCCCATGAAGCTATGAAACAACAACTAAAACTTAATTTTAACCGATAATCTATTAAACTATTCTCCCATGAAGCTATGAAACAACAACTAAAACTTAATGTTAACTAATAAGTTATGAAACTCTTCTCACGTGAAGCTGTGAAATAAAACAATATTACATTTGAGTTTTATTTCGTAAATAATCCATACCTCAGAGAATCTTCAGTTTATGGTGTTAATGTATATATCTATCATCTAACAAACTTCACTCTATATGTGATCGTATCTATGTAATAGTTTCAGAACCTCCATTATTTGTGGGCAGTATCTCCAGCCTCTTCAGTTATACGTGTTAACGTGCATAATCAATAAACTAGAAACTATAGTATAGTATAGCATTAGTGTATCCAGTGTTGATCTTTGGATTGAACACTTCTTAACATCCGGTTATTTGTGTTAGTATTCATAATCCTAAGAGTTTCCAGTTATTTGCATTAGTGTTTATAATCATAAGAATTTCCAGTTGTTTGTAATAAAGTACATAATATTCAGAATTTCTAGTTAATTGCATTATTTTACATAATATTAAGAATTTTCAGTTATTTGCATTAATGTACATAATAGTAAGAATTTCCTGTTAGTTGGATAATTATACATAATCCTAATAATTTCCAATTGTTTGTGTTATAATATATGTAATGAACACCCTGGATTATTTAGTAATTTCAGGTAGTGTGTATCAGTAGCTGTTAAAGTTTCAGCTATACTTGATATATATATATATATATACACCTGGAAACTTCTCATCAGTATCGTAATGCATGTATACAACATCTTCAACACCTACAGGCTTTGTATGAGTGTTTTCATCCAGAACGTCCTTTCCTTATTGTTGGTGTGTGTGTGTACAGACGTTGAGGACATTACATCAAAACGGTTTTGGAGCCTCACCACGTTGTTACAGTCCGCAATGCCATGTTTGGTCATGCTGTGGCTGATGACCGTACAACTTGACAATAGCCCTGCAGCCTAGTTTCTGTAGTAAGAGACTCCGTCGTAAGGCTATCATGTCCAATATATATAACACTCGTCCCTGCGTACTTTTCGTAACTCATATGGTATATGAGAACAACTTGACCCGATGTTATTCTGTATGAAGACATAACATTAAAGTTGTCCTCGTAGCTCAAGTTACTAGAATGAAACGGGTATTCCACTGTTACATACCTCAAGCAGATGGAGAAGACAATGAGTATTCATGTTATTCTGTATGAAGACATAACATTAAAGTTGTCCTCGTAGCTCAAGTTACTAGAATGAAACGGGTATTAATGTTATTCCATATGAAGACATAACATTAAAGTTGTCCTCGTAGCTCAAGTTACTAGAATGAAACGGGTATTAATGTTATTCCATATGAAGACATAAAGCATACAACTGCTGTGTAGGCAGGTATTTGTTGCTAACAGCCATGTAGCTGAGACACTGATAGTGTCCTTAGGATGCCATCATCATCCTATTTATCATAATAGCTGAAGGTACACATGTTCTAATGAACATGGTGTCCTTAAGCAAAATCATCAGACCAATGTTCTGAACCTTTGTACTACACAGAAATACCAGCTTTGTATGGAAACGAGGCCAACAGGGTATGAAATAATGAAATAACCAAGAATAAGTCTTCTAACCATACACCCCATTTGTTGGTGAGGAAAATTAGGTTAATTTTAAAATTACCAATGTGAGTGTGCCATGAAAACTTACCTACTTAGGCAGATAACCTTATGTTTGCACACAAAAATTCCCAGGCACGTCATTTAAGGTCCATGGAAAGGTTGTCTTGAAGCTAACAAGAGAGCCACGAGTTTCGGGAACATTTCATCTCTGACAGGGGATATTTCTATAACAGCGTAGTCTTATGTTGTTGTTCTAAGTGAACATTGGAGCTAAACAAGAAGCCAACAGAAGTTGCTGTGGCGGATGATTGTGTTCTTACAAACTCAAAGAGGACCATGTCCCCGAGTGCAAGAAAATTGCTATGTCTACACAAGTTGGTGGCCAGACCCAACTCAAGATCTGTTTGTTTGAACTAGCTGAAGCAACTGCCGCCATAGCTTACTGTTGATTCTCCTGCATCTGCTGTGATGTTGGCAGGAATCCTGCGTCAAGCTATTCGCAAGACTTCAGTCAAAACAGAGGTTTAATCTTCTCTAGGATCTATCCTGCTGGATTTGTGGTGCAACTATGTCATAGGGAAAAATGGTGGCTGCATCATGACATATTGCAATACTTGTGGTAGAGGAGCTGGTTGTTAACTTAACAGTCATCACTGAAAAATGGTGGCTTACTAGGAGTGTCTGATATGATGTGAGATTGAGTAACGTGCTGGTTGCACAAATGTCAACTAAAAATCCAACCTTACCTCCCCATATCATCGCAGGTGCATACCATGTGGTGCCAAGTCCAGGGTTTGACGAAACTAGCTACTAGTGGATTGGACACTGATGTGCTGAATTATTGCAAGCTAGATGTGAGTAGTCATCTACAGAATGAAGGTAACAGTTTCTGACCAAGGATTAACCATTGGTATTTAGTGATATTTGTTGCAGAAAAAGCTAACCAGCTTAATCTGTGGAACATGCGAGCTGAAGTTCTTTGACAAAACTAATCAAATGGGCTATATATTAGTGAAATGGCTGAACTTAAATAATCTGCAAAATATGATTGCACTTTGGATTAAAATGTTGTGAGAGTAGAACTTCATTATTTATCCTAACCCAGGATAGCGGAATAGTAACGCAGATGGATAATTTTGCTAGATGATGAGAGCTTGTCCATTTGTTTAATGCCTAAATTCTAAACTCTGAGCAGCATTTAAAGCCACTGCAGTAACAAACCATACGAGAGTTTATGATTCTGCTGCAAAAAAGGGCACCTTAAATGACAAATCTATAGTTTCAAGAAAAGAAACTGAAGGACCCAGATCTAGTGTTGACACGACTTGCCATGCAGCAAGGTGAAATGCAACCTTCGTAGATTGATGGTTACAGCATGAATGTACAGAAGCTTTAACACTTATATCAGCAAATAATAGTGCAGGATGGTAGGATGTATCGTAGATATGAACTGTTTAGACATTTTACACAATCTTCGATCCAGCTAGCAGCCCCAAGGTCCGTTAAAGCATGAGATTCTTTGGAATTTTGTATGATGTGAGGACTCGAGGATACCAAGGTGTTTTAGGCTATATTTCTATTGAGATGCTGAGTGGTGAGGTAAACACTGCACTGTATATGCTGCCCAGTGTAAACAAATGGCCATGACAAGATAAATTCTATCAAACATCTTTAAGTATTTCTTCGCAAAGAATAGCCTTGAATGAAGCTTGATGGACTGAAAGTAGTAGTTGATATGTGACGTTCGTAATTGATTACTTCATCAAGTGAGTAAAATCTCATCATTTAGTTGGCACTTCAGCATAGTTAATTATCGAAAAAGTAGCAAAATAATGTAGTACAATTCGGAACACCTGGAACAATCCACAAGGATCAAGAAGTTATCTTGAGCAGTCAGCGGTTTGCAGAGTTGTCTATGGTGTTAGGCATGGTGAGGATGTACAAGATATCCAGGGAAGCAGTCAAACATTTGTTTGCAAAGTTTCTGAATTCTGACAAAAGTGACTAAGGTGAATATCTATCATATGTCATGATTGTGTTTAGGACAACAGAAAAAGAGTCAGCTGGTTGGTGACCAAAGCCCCTGGTGCTTAGATGAGAAGTACTGCTCTGTGTGGATATGACGTACGGTCCACCTCCCAGTGCAGATGTGCTACAGTAGTTACAAAAATATGTTAAGTTGTTAGTATCTGTATTAATTGATAAATGTGAATTTGTGCATCAGTGGCTGGTTAAATTGGCCATACATGAAAAAGATTCTATGAAAAATAAAAAATGAAAGAGTTTGAGACTTGGCGTGGCTTAAGTACATGCCATCAGTGCATAAGAAACTTAGTTTGGGCTAAATGGTTTTTATTTCATCTTTATATAGCTCAATCCATTAAACTATGAGCTTCAGTGGTCATGTGTCTAATGAAAATGTGTTGAACATTGACAAACAAAAGCTATGTATTAATGACAAATTCTCATACATGTGCTGGACAAGGATTCAGATGCTGAGAATTCTAAGTCAGAGGACAACTACAGTACTGTGTCATATAACCTTTATCCACATGACGAAGAGGAAGACGCTATAAACAACTCTTTGCTATTTATAAAGAGCCAAATTTAGGTGAATTTATTAAAGAACAACCCAACTATTAAGGAGATCAGCCACGCCATCAGAGTCATCCTCCTAATAAGTATGGCTAGGATTGAAACCGACTAGTAATTAATGATGACTTTTGCACAGAAGTCAAAAGAGACTTTGGCTCTTATTTTCTGAGATATTGAGTGTTATTTCATATTAATTGATATAACTACAAGAATAATTTGTGCTAACCACTCTGTTATAACCACTATGATTCTTTGAGATGAGAGTTTACAGCTGGGTTTAGCTAAAGAAAACTGAAAATCAAAAGAGAGTAACAACCCTTATCTTCCTAGCTATAGAGCGGATTTGTGCTGTGTTTCGGCAATGTAGGCCATACAAGATCCACAAGGTCATTATATCTCGAACAGAACACTGATAATCGATATCATTGTTGATGAACGGTAGGTATTCTGATTTATAAGGAGGCTTAAAAGACATTGCAGTCCTTGCTTTCCAAGTACTCAGGTTGGGCTGTATGGTGAAAGTTAATATATGTGTTCCCACGCGACTTTGTGACAAGTATTGCATGTTTGTGACCACGAATTTGTTTCTTGAACATGCAATATCACACTTTCAATTCTGGTTGGTCTCTACTAATCTTCCTAGTGTGCAGTGAGAGAACTGTTCTCTGCTGATATCATTTCTTATTAATATTGATGGAATGTTTATTGTTCTGCTAAATGTTTTCAGAGTTATGTTTCTGGTAAATTTGGTGTCATGGGTTTCGTGACTCAAAGATGGCTATACTAAGTTAAATGGTATTGTTTTTGGTGTTGGTAGTCTGATACGATTGTGTTTTTTACTATTGTTCCATGTAATATCCGATATTTGATTGTATGTATATTAGTACATACTGTAGTCAAATGCATGGTATGTGATCCAGGTAGTTTGAAGTACATTTTCACAGGATTTTGAATTTTGCCCTTGATTGCATTATTTTCGTGCACTACTGAACAATTGAGTTTTCCACCTTATTGTATTTGTTCAAGCGTGTTGTATTATGTGCGTAAATTTAAGCATACAGACAACACGATTTTTGAACAAGTATATAAATAATTTGACTTGCATATTGAGATTTTTATGTTTGTAAAGATTGTTTGTTTGTTGTGAAGCACAAAGCTATACAATGGGTTATTTCTGCTGTACCCAGCATAAGTGTCGAAACCTGCTTTTGACGTTAGAAGTCGGTAAAGACAACATTAGGTAGCTTAGACAACATTAAAAAATGAACATGACGTGTGCTTTATTTGATTAATTAATTATAGTAAAGAATATGTTTGGCTTAGTTTTTAACTAAAATATTTTAAGTATGTGATTCTATTTTACTGAATGACATGAACGTTGCTATATAACGTACACCATACCAAGTGAGAAACATGGTGATTCCAGTGTTTTCTTTGGTGATGATAAGTGTCCTTTCAGAGTGAATGAGTGAAACATCTACAGATTTTGTAGATTTTTCAGAATAAATGACATTGTTGTTATTGTCTTTTTCAGGATAAAAGAGAGAGAAATAGTTTTTTCTAGTAGATTTGACCTAGAATAAGAAATGAACTATCTTAGAGTTTTAAAAATATTACTTACTATTTTTTTAGACATTTATTTTGTGCAAGAGATTGATTAAACGGTGAGGGCTACATGAGCATAACTTTCAATTTAAAAGTGAGCAGGCATGGAATGGCATTGTTTTGTTTTATTTACGATCAAACTTATAACAGAAAAAGCTATAGTTGAAGTGTAGCTATGCAATATATTTGACCCCTTCACAGTCAAGAGAAACAGCTAATACGTTGATGTCTCATTTGATTAATTTCGTTTAAAACAGCTAATACTTGTAAAGCTGCTGGTCAAGTTTCAGTGACAGGCTTAAGGAGCATGCTAAAGACTCTCATTTCCATTCTATCTGCCACTCTACAACAGCAATGGACAATATTACGATCGAGTAATGGCTTCACCACAGCCAAATACAGGCCATCAAATGGATGGGAGCCTTGGCTCTGGGCCAGAGAAAGCCAGATCACTAGTTCTCAAACTGGGGATACGGAACATATCTTTAGGGGAGCAAAATATAAAATTACTTCAAACTTTCTGTCTGCATTTATAAAGTAAAGCAAATCTTACTGTTGATGTCTCTTAGCATGTAAAAATCCTAGATGGAGCTGCGTGTCTGGCTAGAGTATTTTTGTCTCTAATATTATTGGATAAAGTCCTTTCCATGGAGTGTTTTAGGTCGCTTATCAACCCCCAGATGTAATAGCTCTGCTCCAATAAATGGGTGCACCCTCCCCACTAATAGGCAAGCAGTATATTACATTAATGTACACTTACATGCATACCTATTTGAATTAGTGGTGCACGCCAATTTTGATATTTAGTGATAATGGCATATTGGATTTTTTTACCGGTATATGAACGTGTTCGTGTCTGGGTGGAGACATCTAGTATCAAAGAAAAGGAAGAATGCTCTATCTAAAAAGTTAGAAAACCACTGACTTAAAACTGCCACTACAGAAGATCAAAGAGGTACTCTATAAGAGTTCAGGTGGGAAGATTAGGCCTATTGAGATCATTTACAGCTTTGTGGCATCCCTGTTAATGTTTGTATGTATACATATTCATTTAGTTTAATTATCGATAATATTTAAAAAAATTTCCATAGCCATGAACGTTTCAGTGAACAACCAAGGTTATTCAGGGTAGTTTAGTTTTACAATATTATACTCAGTTATATTTTACTTTGTATTCCATTTTAAGAGTTTGATTTGAACCTGTATTAGTTAAATTAAGGGGACTTAATTTGTTGTTTGTGGTCACGTGTAAGTCATTTTCTATTTCCAGCCTTATTATTTCACTTCACTGTACTTAGTTTTGAACCTATTATATATATATATATATATATATATATACACTATTTATT
>NW_013666611.1:180126-182853 GCF_000517525.1 Limulus polyphemus | reverse complement strand
TCAATTATCTGTCTCTATATCTCTCTATCTACAATTATATATGCCGTCACTCTTCCTCTCCGCTTTATTTGCCGGGCTTATATACAGAAATAGAGGGCGTCTGGCAAACACTAGAGTTGCCAGGAACAGTAATGATCCTTCTAGAAACTCATGATGTGTTACCAGCGTCACGTGACTTCCGCTGTCGTAACATTTCTTTTTAAATTTAAATTTTAGTTCACTGTACTACATTTTAACTTTTAATACTGTGTCTATTTACTGCATAATCTGTATGTGATTTTGTTATTTCAATTCAATTGCCTTATATTAACTACATACTTCAAGTTTAACTTATTTTTAGTTTTAATGTGGATCGTGGTTTAGTAGTTTTATTTATGTTTGGTAACTGGAGTTTATTTGTGTAAAAAATTCTTTATGTATTCGACGAGCTTGTGTCATGGTGTCTTCATTATTGGTTCAAGAAAGTGATTTACGTAGACTTCTCAATTCATTTTGGGCCTAGGTAGCGTGGAGTGTAACAGTTGGAAACTACTAACATTTTACCAATCCATAATAGTATGTTTAGATAGAATGTTTCAAAACGTTCATACAAATGTTCTTGAATTTATTTAGAGCCCTTATAAACAGGATGTAGTCAGCATTTGTGTGTGTGTTAATTTCTGCCTAGAGCAGGTTACACACTGCAGGAGTCACTCTACAACTTATCCTTGCTTGTATGGACTGTTGTATTACTCCTTTTGTTAAGTGGATTGTACTCCAATTTGAAGAACTAGAATCTGGTCTGGATAAGCAGTAAAATTATATCCTCTTGAGTAATATGAGTATGACATCTGACGTGAATAACTTAGGGTTATGAAATATTAAATGAAGGTGATGATTTATGTATATTAAAGCTCAATGTGACACAGTTCTTCTACACTTGACCAGTGTAAGTGTGGTTATCATAATCTCCAACAACTAGTCAAGCCACAACCTATATGTTGGCCAGTTACCACCAATAGGAAAACTACATACAACGAGTTTCTACATAAACACCCAAACACTGCTACTTGTATAACAATAAATATCGTTGTTTTGTTTGTGTTAAACAACCGTTTCATTCTCTTTTATGTTATTGATCTGTGTTTGAGTTATGCTCTGCAAAACAACTTTCGGTCCTCCCATGTTATTGATCTGTGTTCGATTTATGCTCTGCAAAACAACTTTCGGTCCTCCCATTGTACACGAGATTTATAGTTTGCCTGTAGAACACCGATGTACCTGAAAACTAACTATGTATCCATGATCTCAACAAGTCCGTATCCTATAACTCAAGGACATTCTAGTGTATCAGGATAAGTATCTAATAGTTCTTGATATATATGTATATCAATTTCTTTTATTACTAGCTCCAAGACTTCCCGCTATAGGTATCGATGAATGCAACCAATTACTACAGTTATGTGTATCAATCACAATCAATGTATTTAAGTAATAACACCAAAATAATTATATGTGTCAGTGAATATATCCAGTAGCTCCAGGACTTTCTATATGTGGTTCGGTGTATACAACCAATACTTACAGGACCTTTAAACTTCTGGCTACATGTTCATATGTTTATTATATAGCTCCAGGACCTCCAGTTATTATTTCCGAAGAATGCTCATCAGAGAACAACACTATCACTTTGGTATGGCAGCCTCAACTCCTCAGCTTTGTAGAATACTACAATGTTGAAGTGGAAGAGGGAAACAATGGTTTTTATAAAGTATGAATTTATGATTAAATATTCTATATCTTAAAAATTTTATTGATAAAAATGTTGTGGACCTTGTCCTTATTCGTATTAGCCATGGAATGCTATCATTATTAATTGTTAATTTGTTATAGCCATATTTATTTCTTTGTTTTTAATCTTCAATACACAAATATTTAGTATTCTACTTTCGTGTTGCATGTAATGGAAGCACACAAACTAATTCCATTTCCTAGTTAGACATGAAATAAATTTACCGAATTAAAAATTATCGCGTGACTGTAATACCATTTTCTTATTGTTCATCAGATAGTCCATAAGTGAAATAATTTTTTCTATTTATTTATCAAAGACTGTCTTGGCAGATCTATGTCATGATGTAGTTCATATTTGTTTCTAAAAAGTCAAATACAGGCTCTTAGCTCGTCTGGTGTGTAAAAGCTTCGCGTTTCATGCGTGTTAATTAATGTGTCAGTTATTCATACTGATAACTAAATTAAATTGATTATCTTGTGAATGATTATCATATTATATATTTCAGTAGATTGCTGGGGTTACAAGTTATGAAATCTGGGCAGTGATAATTTTATATGACAAACGTATGAGACACCAATAACGTCTTATTTAATTTGTGTTGTTGTTTCAAGATTCATATTAAATACTTTTTTATTTGATTAAATACATGCTCACTTTTCTAAAAGTTTCAGGTTTTTGTAGTGGAATAATAATGTTCTTTTTATATATTTACTAAAAGTTAGCTTTTCTCTGTTTTTCTTTATTTTCTTTCTTTTTTTTTTTTCGTTTACAAGTTAGCTCTTCTGGGTTCACGCAGAAACAAATGAAATTTGTACGTAATTTCTTCTTTGTGATCTATAGGAAATATTTTGTAAAAGAAGATACATTTTTGAGTTAGAAACAGCTTTCTGTATTAGGTAGTCACGAGGAATTGTGTGTTTGTGTGTAAATGAACTTAAGAGAAAAAGTTATAT
>NW_013666611.1:176770-179396 GCF_000517525.1 Limulus polyphemus | reverse complement strand
AACAATATAGTCGCAGATAACCTTCATGTAGA
Source organism: Limulus polyphemus (assembly GCF_000517525.1). Lineage (NCBI taxonomy): Eukaryota > Metazoa > Arthropoda > Merostomata > Xiphosura > Limulidae > Limulus > Limulus polyphemus. The sequence continues at coordinate 179,364 of NW_013666611.1, read as the reverse complement.
TGGTTGTCTATAGTTGCCAGGTGCTACATATACATATTGTGAGCTAGTCACAAGAAGTAGTGTATGTATATAGTGAGTTACTGAACAATATAGTCGCAGATAACCTTCATGTAGATGGTTGTCTATAGTTGCCAGGTGCTACATATACATACTGTGAGCTAGTCACAAGAAGTAGTGTATGTATATAGTGAGTTACTGAACAATATAGTCGCAGATAACCTTCATGTAGATGGTTGTCTATAGTTGCCAGGTGCTACATATACATATTGTGAGCTAGTCACAAGAAGTAGTGTATGTATATAGTGAGTTACTGAACAATATAGTCGCAGGGTGGAAGGTTTGTGTATGTTGTTATTGAGAAAAGACAATTCATCTTTACTTATTCTGGTCATCAAAATTGTATAGCGTGAAATGTAACTATACGTAAACAAGTTTTGTAAGATTTATGTCAGAACAACGGACGAAGTTTAATAATGTCTGTGGGCATTTTGTTTGTAAAAATTTTACAGATTTCGTAGTTTTTCAGTTATGTTTTTAACACAAATGCTGTTCTATTTCTTTTAAACTATTTATTTGTAAAACCATTTGGTAAATTAGTATATATTTTCCCATACATACCCACCTAACAATACAGCTCGTGCTACGGACAGGTGCAGCAAGCACTTGTGTGAACCTGTTAGTTCTTCGCTGAATATGATTTTCTGTCACAAGAAGTAATACAAAACTAATAAACTTTGCTAAGAGAAACGTAATCCAACGTGACATAAGTGCAGACAAATTAGCTGATAAAAGCTCTAGGAGAAACTTTGGATAAAGTACACTGTTTCCTTCTTTCTTTGCCCGCCATGGCCAGACTGTTAGGGAGCTCGACTCGCAATCTGCTCGCCCTTTCAGCCGTGAGGGCGTTATTATGTGACGTTCAATCGCACTATTCGTTGGTAAAAGAGTAGCCCAAGAGTTGGCGGTGGGTGGTGGTGACTAGCTGCCTTCCCTCTAGTCTTACCCTGTTAAATTAGGGACGGCTAGCGCAGATAGCCCTCGTGTAGTTTTGCGCGAAATTCAAAACAACCAACCTGAGAAAGACTGTTTTTGTACTGGTAGTGGCAGGGGTTCAATCCTGGCGTATCCACTCTACTAGGGTTTCCTCCATTATAGCCATACAGTTATCGGTAATTTCGCCGAAATGTAGAATAAAACTAGTTCATAATTATAGTATTTTGGCACTTGTGTGTAAAGTTAAAATCATAAATAATATTCAACGTTAAACTGGTACACAATTAAAAACATTTTATTTAGGCCATTCTATGGCCTTCAAAAAGTTGACGACTCCACATGTTTCGACGTTATAACGTCATCCTCGGCTTCAAAGAGGGCTCTTGAAAAGGCAGAAAAAAGTGTAGTCAATCAATACCGAATATTTAATTTTTCGTATTTTATTTTAAGTAACATAATCTCATTCATAAACTGCTATTTCCCGTTTGCATTTTCTACATAGTCCCAGTAGAAGGGAAACTATAATTTAGCAAGTTGGAGCTGATTAAACATTTTTTGCATTCCACCACTGCTTAACACAGACTGACAGATCTGGGAACGCTTACACTGTGAACTTTGACCTATGATTAATCACTTTATCAGACAGAAGGCCAGGAAAGTTAACTTTTAACTCGCAGAGATAATTAATTGATTTAATTTATGTGTTGTTGACCTCGCCAACAAAACTGGTAATAAACAAACAAATTAATTTAACGTTTAAAACGGGTTTGTATACATTTGTAAAAGTTTGACTTGTTTACAATACTATGTCTTGGGATGGTTGATTGCGCATAAAATATTCATGAACATAGATAAAGGCATTTGATACTTACATATCTTTCACCATTGTGTTTTTTAATCGTTAAGTTATGTAAAATATAATGATAATTATAGACAGTTTCATCTTGAATTTGGCCCGGCATGGCCAGGTGGTTAGGGATCTCGACTCGCATTCTGAGGGTCGCGGGTTCGAATCCCCGTCCCAAAATACATGCTCGCCCCTTTCAGCGTAGTGGCGTTATAATGTGAGGTTCAATCCCACTTTTCGTTGGTAAAATAGTGGTGATGACTACCTGCTTTCCCTCTAGTCTTACACTGCTAAATTAGGGACGGCTAGCGCAGATATTCCTCGTGTAGCTTTGCGCGAAATTCAAAAAGTAAACAAACAAACCCTTTTTCTTATATACCAGTATTTATGTTTTCGAAGCTGATAGGGATCTGCATATATGTTTCATTGAAGTTAAAAACATATTTAAGCTTAAAACTTGATTCATGTATTTACTACAAAAGTCTGCATGTTCTGTAAACGTTAACACAAAAGAGATATTAAAGTGTGATAGAACTTTATTATACAGAACTATACAGAAAATGTTTGTGTCATGATATGTTGAGGTACTGCAAAACTCTTTAACTTCTGGTTCGAAACGATTTTATGTAGGTTATTTTAAACTAATATATCACCTGTGCTTTTTTTTTTCTTTAACTGATAAAAGTTCTTTCTTTTACTTTTTTAAGAGCTGGATAAAATACCGTATTTTTTCGGAATATAAGATGCACTAGTG
>NW_013666611.1:172326-175862 GCF_000517525.1 Limulus polyphemus | reverse complement strand
TGAATTTCTGTTCTATAAAAATCTTTCAAATGCGATTGTAGCTTTTTTTTTCCCAAAACTTTGTCTTCAAAATAAGGGTGCGTCTTATACATCGAAAAATACGGTAAACTTTCATATTATTCTAATAAAAGTTCATCAAGTGATCCCTAACTTGTCAGATGCTGTTTTGCGGCGAATCGATTTCACGTCAGAGATAGTTCGTTTGAACCTGATTAAATTAAAATAACTTAGAGCTAAGTTAAAAAACAAACAATTTTACTGTGGGGCGTACTGTGATCCATAAATTTCATTGATTCATTTACTCTGTTGTTTAGTGAATTTTACAAAATCGTGTGGTCAAAGTTTTTATTTTGTAGTTCGATTTTTCACCGTGTTTGATCATTGTATGCAATATATACGAATTGATATATTTTTTTTATCAAAATAGATTACAACAAAAATTATTTTTACATCAATGTTCCAATATTTTCATACTTATGAGCATTGTTGATTAAACTACTAAATTAATTTCGAGTATGTACGTGGTACATTTACATAGTGCTACCTAGCATTGTTGATTAAACTACTAAATTAATTTCGAGTATGTACGTGGTACATTTACATAGTGCTGCCTAACAATGTTGATTAAACTACTAAATTAATTTCGAGTATGTACGTGATACATTTACATAGTGCTACCTGGCATTGTTGATTAAACTACTAAGGTGAACTTGTAGTACCTGGATTATACATTTACAAGGCACTATCAAACAATGTTGAATAAACTATTAAGATGAACTTGCAGTGTGTGGGTGGTAAATTCATACACCACTATCTGACATTATTGAATAATTTATCAACATGAAATTAGTGTATATGAGTGGTAAGTTTACACAGCTCTAACTCACATAATTGATTAAACTACTAAGGTTAAATTGGAGTATGTGCATGTTATACTTACGCAGCATTATCTCACATCTTTGGATAAACTACTCTGGTGAAGTTGAAGTATTTGGATGGTAAGTTTACACAGCTTTAACTCACATTGTCGATTAAACTACTAAGGTTAAATTGGAGTATGTGCATGTTATACTTACGCAGCATTATCTCACATCTTTGGATAAACTACTCTGGTGAAGTTGAAGTATTTGGATGGTAAGTTTACACAGCTTTAACTCACATTGTCGATTAAACTACTAAGGTTAAATTGGAGTATGTGCATGTTATACTTACGCAACATTATCTCACATATTTGGATAAACTACTCTGGTGAAGTTGAAGTATTTGGATGGTAAGTTTACACAGCACTATTTCACTCTGATGTATTACGTTCCGTATATAAGGTAATGGCGAGAATAAACTTGGTATATAACGGTAATGTCTCTTCTCGAGCATTTGTTGTTGTATTTTCGCAGGTGCATATAAATATTAATTATTACCATTTCATAAAAATTCCTTATTGGTCTTTTGGTATATGTGTTTATAACTGACAAGATATTACAACTTTGCAGCACGTGCCCTCCAAATTCATTTGCACTTGTGCAACTATACCTTCTTCAAAGTTAGATACTGTTTAATGCTAGTGTTTAATGCACTGTATGTATTTCAGAAAGATTACTACCCGTATGTAAATAACTGCAGTACCTATCAACAAGTAACGTTAGTAGCCCAAAAGTTGGCGTTGAGTGGTGATGACTAGCTGCCTTCCCTCTATAGTATTTGACTGCTAAATTAGGGACGGCTAGCGCAGATAGCCCTCATGTAGTAGCTTTGCGCGAAATTCAAAACAAACCAAAACAATCACGCAAGAGGAGTGCATGCCCTGAAAAGGCAAAGAAGACAAAACAGTGTGTCGTTAGTATTATCAGTAGCATTTAGCAGTTTTTCAAATTAATATTTCAGGAGGGAGGAAGAGGTCGAAAATGTACCTGACCTTCCCAGGTCCCCAACTACCAAAACCTGGTGGCGACCAAGAGAGCAGTGCAAGTAAATTTTAAACGTCAAAGTATATGCAACTTTCGCAAAAGTCCCTCAACGTCAAGCTCTACTCAGCCTTGCTTTTGAAGAGCATAAATCTTGAGTTTATTAGCAAACATGTGTGCTATTGAGTATTGATATATAACATCATACTTGAAATTATTTGAAAATAACTTCGTTGTTTCTGTCGAGAATCTGTACTTCAGAAGCGAAACATGACACATTAAGCATCATTTTTACTGAGACATCTAATTGTTTAACGTTCATTTGTACAAACTTAGTAATGTGGAGAGAGGTACTGCGGTCTCTAGAAATTATACACGAGTAGTCTATCCTAAAATAGAACAAAGGGTAAGTTTTCAACGGATGTTAACATAAAATAGGGTACGACAAAACAATGCTTTGTGGAAAAAATTTCCTTACGACTTTTCGAGCAAGGAACAGGCTTAAACATGTTTCTGTTTAGCATTTTATGTTGTGTTTTGTGAGATTTTTCATGAGTAACATAAAAATCTTTAGTTCAAAATAAAATAGCACCAATATTGAAATGTATTTGTATCTGAATATGTTTCAGTTGAAATATCTAACACACACACACACATTAAAAACAGTTAATGAACATCTCTATTATCTTAAGAAGGAAAAATAAGAATAAAGGGAAAAGACAAATTATGGTTAAATGACGTTTGAAAAGGTATTTGCATATTATCTGAAGAAAGAAATATGTAAATATCCCATACAGCTATAGAAGTAGGAAACCTCTAATTTATGTCATTCGACCTTCTAAGGTCTTGAGTTAAACTTCCGTACAACTGAATTAGCTCAATAATATATTCTCTTATAAACATGGGCAGAAGATCACATTTATAGGACAGGTCAATGCAGAGATCATTTGGAAGATTCGAAGTTGGACAGTCAGAGATAAGTTGCGTCATGGCTTAACGTCTCATCTAGTGTGGTGAATCGGGTGTGACGGGAATTATTTCTCCTTTCAGTCACAACAGTGGCTCAGGCCGCTACATATCCCAGGATATGTAGGAGGGTAAAAGCACCAGGTATTTCCAGACAGCTGTATTTGGCCTCTGGTGTTCGAGTATCTGCCCAAACTGTTAGGAGTCGACGTCACGGAGTCGAGTTCTATTTCTATTCTCGATGACCTATAGTTTGTGTTCTATTAAGCCAGTCTTATCCTGCAGAGAGGATGGTATCATAAACACCTCAGTTGGGACGATGTTCTGTCTACAGATGAATCAAGGTTCAGTTTAGAGGATGATTCCCAGCATCTTAGGGTACGGAAAACACGTAAACAATGGTCTTTGAATTGATGCGTTCGAGAAAAAGAAAGGTTATGTAGGTGATAAAATATTGGTGTGGACTGAAACCTCCGTCACTAGTTACACATACATCTATGTCTTGAGGAGTGGCTCTATAAATGCAGTGGCGTAGCAAGAGGGGGTAAGGGGCAGTCCCCACGGGCGTAGGTGTGAAGGGGCGCAAAATTTCCTCTGGCCTATAATGCCTATTAATTAACAATTATGCCCTCCCCTAGGATATAGCGCAACTGCCCTACGTTAAGTAAC
>NW_013666611.1:170523-171526 GCF_000517525.1 Limulus polyphemus | reverse complement strand
CAGCTTCGATAGTGGAGTCAAGCAAATTGATGAGAGCTTTCCTTGCTGGAAGTGATGACACCAGTAAGCCAGCATCTGTTCTTTTTGATGGCAGACAAATAGGTACAAAGTACAAGATTGTGAACATACTATTTCATTTGAAAAGAAATCAATGAAGAAACTGTTCTCTGTCCTGTTGAAAGATACAATAATAATAAACAAGAGGATTCCACTTTGTCAGAAATAAATCCACATAATAGTGCTACTAAGCTAAAAGAGGATGACCTAACGAATATTTTAACACAAAGAGATATTGGATTTATGAAGTTTGATACAACAGGCTCAGCAATTGTAATACATGCACATCGCACAGAGATTGTTAAAGTTGGAGCACATAAGTTTCAACATAAAGAAGGTCCATTTGATGCCAAAGATGGGCGTTCTTTGAATGCATTTTGGTTCATACGACGCCTTTTGAATGGACAAGAGGTCAATCGTTCCTGGTTAGTGTATTCACCTCTACATAAAGCAGCATACTGCTTTTGTTGTCTTCTTTTTTCATCTGCATGTACGACATCCGATAATCGATCTGCTTTCAAAAAACAGGGTGGATTCTCTAAGTAAAAAAAAATGAAAAATTAAATGCCCACGAAAATAGTGACAGTCATCGTGAGTCATTTGCTGCTTGGAAAGAAACCGCCGAATTCATTTTTAAATTTGCATTGATGAAGAGTTGCAAATGTAAATTCAGCATGAAAAAAATTAATGGAAAGATGTACTGCGACGGTTGCTGAATTGTACACAATATTTAGTTTCTCAGAATCTTGCATTTCGTGATCACACTGAGGACATAACCTCAAATGAAAATCCTGGAAATTTCTTGTCACTTTTGCAGTTATTAGAAAAGTGTGATCCAGTTATGAGAGAGCATTTAGAGCGTGTTAAAAACAAGCAAACATCAACATCTTATCTTTCTCCAGAAATCCAAAATGAGTTTATAAATCTCATGACTTCACTATGTGAG
>NW_013666611.1:154268-169523 GCF_000517525.1 Limulus polyphemus | reverse complement strand
CATGACTTCACATGTGCGAAATTATTGTTTGTCAGCAATTCGTAGAAACAAATACTATATTCTGTTTGATTTCACGCCTGATTTAGCTCATCCTGAGCAATTGGCTCAAGTGATTCGGTTTGTTGATATTGACTTTAAGACAAGAAAAGTATAAGTCAGAGAGTCATTTATTGACTTTATGCAGATAAAGGAAAAAGACGCTGCTAATATTGAGAAAACAATAAGCACAAAATTAGAAGCGGATGGAATTTTATTGAGTGATTGTTGTTCATAATGTTATGATGTCATGTCAAGTCATCTGTCAGGCGTTCAACAAAGAATTCTGAACAAGAATCCAAAAGCAGTATTTATAAACTGTGACAACCACAGTTTGAACTTAGCATGTCTTCATGCTGTAAGTCAAAAAACAACAGTTATTACCTTTTTTGATATAATTGAAGCCATTTATAATTTCTTTGCTCATTCAACAACTCGATGGGACGAACTTCAACAGGAGCTTCAGATCTTTTTCAAGCGTGAATCAGAAACACGGTGGAGTGCAAGAGAAAAGGCAGTAAAAGTTGTACATGAAAAACTGGATGAATTGCTAGGACTGTTAGAGCAATTAAGTGAGAATGGGAACACGGCTTAAACAAAATGTGGTACTCATAATATTCTGCAACGCATGCTTACATTTGATTTTATTGTACTTTTGCATTTTTGGAGAAATTTTTTATCATCTATCAATCGAGTGTAGAAACGTCTTCAGGACCCAAAAAATGAATTTTAGAGAAGCAGCTGCTGATCTTGATTCTTTGAAAAAGAAATTGATACCAGTTGGCAGTAGCTAAACGAGGCCTATCTGCACTAGCCGTCCCTAATTTAGCAGTGTAAGACTAGAAGGAAGGCAGCTAGCCATCACCACCCACCACCGACTCTTGGGCTACTCTTTTACCAACAAATAATGGGATTGACCGTCATATTATAACGCCCCCACGGCTGAAAGGGCGAGCATGTTTGGTGGGACAGGGATTCGAGCCCGCGACCCTCAGAATGCGAGTCGAAATCCCTAACCACCTGGCCATGCCGGGCCGAATTTAATGTGAAACTGTCTATAATTATCATTATATTTTACATAACTTAACGATTAAAAAAACACAATAGTGAAAGATATGTAAATATCAAATGCCTTTATCTATGGTCATGAATATTTTATGCGCAATCAACCATCCCAAGACATAGTATTGTAAACAAGTCAAACTTTTACAGATGTATACAAACCCGTTTTAAACGTTAAATTAATTTGTTTGTTTATTACCAGTTTTGTTGGCGAGGTCAACAACCCATAAATTAAATCAATTAATTATCTCTGCGAGTTAAAAGTTAACTTTCCTGGCCTTCTGTCTGATAAAGTGATCAATCATAGGTCAAAGTTCACAGTGCAAGCGTTCCCAGATTTGTCAGTCTGTCTTAAGCAGTGGTGGAATTCAAAAAAATGTTTAATCAGCTCCAACTTGCTAAATTATCGTTTCCCTTCTACTGGGACTGTGTAGAAAATGCAAACGGGAAATAGCAGTTTATGAATGAAATTATGTTACTTAAAATAAAATACGAAAAATTAAATATTCGGTATTGATTGACTACACATTTTTTCTGCCTTTTCAAGAGCCCTCTTTGAAGCCGTTGGCCTCGGGGAAATTTCCTTGATCTTCCCATTATCTCCCTGGGTGTGATCATACTCAAACACTGTTGTTATACTTGGGTGTTTGTTGATAAGCATTAAGCTACACAATAACCTATCTATAATGTGTCCACAGCGAGAACGGAAATCCCATTTTGAGCGTTATAAGCCCTCAGACTTAGCTAAATAAATTATTGGTAATGTATTTGTGAAACTGGTAAAATATAACTCATCATGAAGCTGTGATGTGGAGAAACTTTCAAAACTGTAAATATAACACAACAATGTGACATTTTAGTAGTTAAAAATATTATTGACATCTATCGAAATTAATTTTTCCATAAAATACGTTAATGTTTACTCTTTCTATTTCCTTAGCTCATCTTAACAAAATTTAGTAAATATTTAAAATTATAAATGGTCACCCGTGAAATATTTACCTTGTCATATTTCAGGTAGTTTATCGTGGAATCGAAACAGTCACAACGGTGGACAATCTTCACTTTAATACCAAATACAAGGCTCGAGTTAAGGCATTCAATAGTAAAGGAGAAAGTCCTTACAGCGAAGAGATACAACTGTCTACAGAAGAAGGTAAGTCTTGCGAAGAGATACAACTGTCTACAGAAGAAGGTAAGTCTTGCGAAGATATACAACTGTCTACAGAAGAAGGTAAGTCTTGCGAAGATATACAACTGTCTACAGAAGAAGGTAAGTCTTGCGAAGATATACAACTGTCTACAGAAGAAGGTAAGTCTTGCGAAGATATACAACTGTCTACAGAAGAAGGTAAGTCTTGCGAAGATATACAACTGTCTACAGAAGAAGGTAAGTCTTGCGAAGAGATACAACTGTCTACAGAAAAACGTAAGTCTTGCGAAGAGATACAACTGTCTACAAAAGAAGATAAGTCTTGCGAAAAGATACAAATGTCTACAGAAGAAGGTAACTCTTGCGAAGAGATACAACTGTCTACAGAAGAAGGTAAGTCTTGTGAAGAGATACAACTGTCTACAGAAGAAGGTAAGTCTTACGAAGAGATACAACTGTCTACAGAAAAAAGAAAATCTTGCGAAGAGATACAACTGTCTACAAAAGAAGATAAATCTTGCGAAAAGATACAAATATCTACAGAAGGTAACTCTTGCGAAGAGATACAACTGTCTACAGAAGAAGGCAAGTCTTGTGAAAAAGATACAACTGTCTACAGAAGAAGGCAAGTCTTGTGAAAAAGATACAACTGTAACTGAGAAAGTAAGTCTTTTAACTAAACATTTTCAAGGAAATTTATTACAGAAACTGAAACAATATTGATAATAACTACTGATCTATAACATGTGAGTTATATATTTTTACTACAGAAAGTATAATATGTGAGCCATTTCTATAGCAGAAACTATAACGTGAGTAATTTCTAGCACATCAACTATAGCACACGAGTCATGTGAGTCATTTTCGAAACAAAAAAATATAACAGTAATAATTTTTAGTACAGAAACTATAAAATGTGAGTTACTCCTCATACAGATACTAACATGTGAGTCATTTTCTGAACAGAAACTATAACATGTGAGTCATTTCCTGAACAGAAACTATAACATGTGAGTCATTTCCTGAACAGAAACTATAATATGCGAATTATTTCGAGTACAGACTCTATAATATGTGAGTAATGCGAGTACAGAAACTATAAACACGTTGCTTGTATTTTCCTTGTTCAGAAACTAAGACACTTGAGCCTTTCCTCATACAGAAACTAGCATGTGAGTAATTTTTAGTACAGAAACTATATAATGTGAGTCATTATCAATAAAGAAACTATATAATGTGAGTCATTAGCAATACAGAAACTATGACATCTGAGTTTCTTTCAGTGCAGAAACTATGAGTCACTCCTGGTACAGAAACTATACCATGTAAGCCATTCCAGAAACTTTTCACCACATAAGTAAAATGCAGAAACAAAATTTGGTATAGAACGTCCATATACCACGTGTTTATGTAAAAACTCTTGTTGTTTTTTAAAGTAAAATGTATTTGCCTTTTACATAGACTGTACGAAATACAATTCCTTTTGTTTTTATTCTAGAGTAATATAGATAATTGTTTTTTGTTTTTTTCAAATTTCATTTACACGGTTTGATATTTATAAGCCACAACCATATATCAAGACACACTGTAGTGTGACGCGCGGCCAAAACAACTTGCAGGACACACTGAGTGATAGTTTAGCAACTTTCCTCTTTCTGTAGCTCGGACTGTGGTAATCCAAACTATCACATATTTTAAGTGGATGTAATCTACTGGACCCTTACTTCACCAAATTTAAAGGCAATTTTCATTGAATTTCTTCCTATTTTTTTCTTCGCACCGAAAGTACGGAAGCTTTATTTGATTGAAAAATATGCTCAAATGTTACAGATTTATTTTGAAATTTATTACACTGATAGATCTTTATAACCAACAATTAGGAGTCTCATTTTGTGTAAATATAAGCCACATGTGCAAAGATATTCAACAAAAATCGCTCAATTTTGATCAGTATTTTTGCGCACGTCTACGATAAAAGTCTCTTGAACTATCGGGCTGAAATGTTTACTAGAGCTTGATCTGAGAGTGAAAGTAGACCGCTTTTAGTCTTTTGCCATTCGTATTAAAGATGGCTGACATAGAGCAGCAAAACTTGAGGGTGAAAGCACGTGCAGATACATAAGTATTGGTTAGGCCAAGCAAACTATATTAGCAGTTTCTAGCTCAAGTTTTCAAAAGAATCACACGGTTGGACGGTTATTCATTGCCAACTTTTAAGCACAAATTTATTAAATTTTATGACATTCTCTTAATTAAAAAGCGTTTAGCGTTATGTAATATTAGCTTAAGCAGTTAGCGTAAATAGCAATACTTGAAACTGCTGTACCGAGTGCATGGGGGTGATAACAAGAAACTGTTAATTTAGATTCCATGGCAGTACTATAAAGGAAGTTATTAACACTGCGTTAGAGAGGAAAACTATTACCATGTATTTTAAGCAATCTGGTTGGTTCTGTGAAGCATAAGCCTGTTCCGAAAAATAGGGTTGCGATCCTAAAGCTTATGTTGGTTACTGTCGAGTGTCACTTTCTTTCTTGGTATGTTTTGACAAAAATTCATGATATCTAATCGAAAACACCTTAGGTGTAAAAAAGGTGTGGCCGAAAAAAGGATTGAGCGTGCGACTTAGCCAGTTAGTTAGCCAGGCCGTGTTTTTTGTTCAACTTGGGGCATGATGATGAGTAAAACAAGATACACGGCCTATTTAACTAATGAATGAATATTTGCTGTAAAATTATTATTAATGTTATAAGTGTAGCTACCAGTTTGGTCGCCAATTTTGGTTTCATTCCTTTAAGTCGCACGTTCAATCCTTTTTTTTTTTTTGGCCGCACCCTTTTTTTCACATCTAAGGTGTTTTTGATTATATATCTATAAATACACACACACTACACTTGACTCCCAAACGTTCTGAGGCAGCACCTTTCCACCTAGTAATGGGCCTTTTGTCACACAATTTGCATGTGAATCCCATTGCAGCTGTCACAAATAGCCAGATAAAACAGTATATCACGAGGAAATTCACACTTCTGTTAAACACAATGGGGATGATGCACTGAAGAAATGAAAAACCAGTGGACGTGATAATGTAAAATATCAATTAACTCAACTTTCCAAAATTAATCATTCCCTAGTACAAACGAAGGTTGAAGATTGTTATAAAAAGAAACCGCATATCTTACATTAAGTGCATCATTAAAGACTTTAACTGAGCAAACGATGGAAAACTATCACTTGGAATAACGAATCATATTCTCTTTCGTAATATAATAGGACTAGATCTGGTTATATAATATTTTAACGTTGACTAATCGTAGTAAGTTTGTACACATTAGGCTTTGTTTTTCGTTTTGATATATTAATATTAACTTATTATAATTCTTCACTTATTTGTTGGATCTGTTTTTATTGTTTTATTGTATTTGATATTAAACAGTAAGGAGTTTAATCGATTTATTTATGATATGAAATTAAAGACTGACGTATGCGAGCATCTCTAGTGTCATTTTAATGCATGGCTAATAACCTTATCTCAAGCATACAAAATAACTCGCTAAGGACCTGGAGAATTGATCTTCATAACGAACCAATCTTTAATAGTTAGCAGAGAAAAGAACAAAGAAAACCAAGAAAATTAATGACATTTTAGAAGTTAGATATAAGTTATGTCTTTGCTTAAATTTTGAGCGATAGCTAAACTGTGATTGTCCTACGATTAAGGGTTACTTAATACGAACTAATCAGAGTAAGCAGACAGCCGTAAAGGCAAAAGATAAATGTTGTAGGTAACACGAGTCACCCAGCACGTGTTTCATCCTTCAACGAGTCAATCAGAATAAGTAGTAAGTATAAAGCGAAGAAACATAGAATGAACATTATAGGTAGCGCTATAAGCTAGTTTATGAACTAGTGCTTCCATCCTTTGTCCGAGCCATTTATAATAAGCAGAAAGCCAGGTGTCATATTCCTAGTGATTGGGTAAGAACCGCAAAGTAACTAGAGGCTCGCCAGAAAATGTAGTGCGGAGAAGAAATTTGACTTTCCGCAACCTTCACTGAGTCCGACACGAAGAAAGAGATTAGACACAAGTTGTACACAATAAAACAATATTTTTTCAAAGGTAAAAACGAGTGTAGGTGTGAAGCCTTTATTGGAGAGTGATGTGAATTCGAAATTATGTAAAGCTCTCAACAGTTCAAGTTAAAGTTCTATGTTGTTGAAAGTCATATTCCAAGCTGTTCAAAATTATTAGTTATTCAAAATTGAGTTCTACCAAAAGAAGTTAAAACTCGTAATTTGTTACAGACCAATAAAACATGGCAGTCTCCCGGTGGGACAGTGGTTAGTTTCCGAACTTACAACGCTAAAATCCGGAGTTCGATTTCTCGCGATGAACACAGCAGGTAGCCCAATGTATCCCTGCTGTAAAACAAACAAATATAACATTATATACTAACATCAATAAATACCACTCTTTTCGTGGCGAAGGCACTACCCCCATAACTGACGATCACTCGATCACTGTGACTTTAAAGTAAAGGATGTCATATCCCTGGAACAATCACAGTAGTATATATATATATATAGTTTTTTATATATTTTTCTGATCAAATAAACATTCTTTATATTCATATAATGTTACCCCCCAGTGGCACAGCGGTATGTTTACGGACTTACAACACTAGAATCCGGGTTTTGATACCCGCGGTGGGCAGAGCACAGATAGCCCATTGTGTAGCTTTGTGCTTAATTATAAACAAACAAACATATAATGTAATTCTATTTTTAACAAACACATTTCTTTACACCTTGAAACTCCTTACAAACTTTATCAACTTGTAATTTTAAAGCATACATTTTGGATCCAAGCCCTACAAATTCAGTCATTATTCTCCAATTAGTCTCATCTTTCATTTTATCCAATACTTTTTTGTTTACTAACGAAATGCCGTAAGAATCATCGTTTAGGTACTCTGATGTATCAAATAAATTAATATTTTCTTTTATATCGTTATAGAGATCATCCGTTTTTATATGATAAATATATGAATCCGTAGTTTAGTATAATAATTTGAAGTAATCCAAAGTGGATATCATACATCAATGTTTTCGAAATATCTAGAATGCTCGTACCAACTTAAATTGGTTTATTGAATATTATTTTTGTTTTATTCATATGAATAGTGGATAACGTTTCTGTAAATACTGTTCTTCTCTTGAAGTTTGATTTAGCTGTTAACTTTTCTACTTTGTTTGTACCAGAACACAATCGTTTTCTAACATTATTTAACAATTTATAAAAATCATTAGTAGCTATAGTTCTCATTTGTGCAGTTAGATCAATATAGTTATTAAGCCAATCAGACTGCATGAACTCTAACACTTTATGTATTTTCTTTAGTTTCATTCCCAATGATAAACATTGGTTCAGAGTTCTGTAGTGAAGCACGTAATTATTCTTATCATATAAAATTATCATGAATTTCATTTCTTTAGTCACTATTCTGTTTTCTGGTGCTAGGGGTATATATGAATGATAGTCATGTACTTCTAAAATATAACCTATTTCAGAATCATCGGGTACATGCATTACATCAGTATTCGTATCACTCCATTTAAATCTTCCATAGGGTAAATAGTGACTCATTGTCCATCCGTATAGGTTATCAACATCTAGATAAGCTAAATATATAGATTCTTTATTACGATCATAATGTTTCATGTGCTTATTGTTTGCTTTGCTATGTCTATTACAACACTACGATATACCTTCACGAATACCTTTCTCAAGCATTAAGATCATATCATAATCAGCCAATAATTATAATTAAACATCAACCATTTTTAACATTGTATCGCATGATGTAACAGGTGCAGTGTAGTGTCAAGCAGGGTCTAATTTATAAGTTTTCAAGCAAACATATCTAAGTTCTTGAAAATATCAGCTAATACCAAAACATCTGTTCAGAATATTCTCCCATGTTTTGTATTTTAAATTCTCTCAAACGTTTTGTGCATGTTTTTGGCTTTCATCTGAAATGTCATATTCGTTCAATATGCTGTAAAATGTTTCTTTTGGTGGTAATTGTGTTTCATTACATTTAACAAACGAATTATTACAAGGGCCCAACATGGTCAGGTGGTTAGGGCACTCGACTCGCAATCTGACAGTCGCGGGTTTGAAGCCCTGTTCCACCAAATATGCTCGTCCTTTCAGCCGTAGGGGTGTTATAATGTGATGGTTAATTCCACTATTCGTTGGAAAAAGTGTAGCCCAAGAGTTGGGTGGTGATGACTAGCTGCCTTCCCTCTAGTTTTCCGCTGCTAAATTAGGGACTCCTAACGCAGATAGCCCTCGTATAGCTTTGCGCGAAATTCAAAACAAACAAACTTATTACAAGATCGAGCTTATCTTCTGGAAAATACTTCTTTCAGTTTTTGAACTCTTTTTTTTTATATTATTTGAAAGTTTAACTAAATTTCTAGCCATAAAGTTAAACGAATCTGAGAATCTTAATTCCATGTTACTGTAGTTTTTTTTTTTTTTTTACTTAAATGAAATATATTCTTCTTTATTGTTTGGAATTAGTTCATTTTTTTTATTATTCTAATCTAATTCTTTGATAAACAGATGATTATCATATCCACTAATATTATGAATAAACAGTGGGTTGAATGAAAGAATTATATATAACAGATTACAGCTATTATGAACCGGTCTTGTTAAACGATCATGCTGGAGAACTTTCTTTTCAACACCTATTTGTTTATCACAGACATGAAAAATATTAATATTTCTACATTCTTCTTCAATTAAATCACCCATGTTGTTATCATTATCTTATAACCTTTTCTTTATCTTCTCCTTTAAGCATTTCCATGAATTTAGTTTGTGCGTTTGGTCCTCTATAAACTACAGAATCTTTATAATATCCAGGAAAACACTTGATTTACTAACAAAAACTTTTAGGTTCATGTTTTTGATTAACATCTGTATAATTCCGAGAGGGATCTGGGTAACAAGTATCAATCTTTCTATTTAAGCATTCAAGATCGGCATATGTAACAAAAGTAACTCTTAGTGAATTATTAATATTTTAAAATTTTATAATTGAATCTTTAAAGGCATTACAATTTTCATAGCTTCTTTTGTCTTCTTCACGTTCCTTTAGTCTGTCTTCTGAATAAAAAAATGCTGCAGACATCTCTCACAGGAATATATTTTTCTTGCATGCTTTATTATTTGACTTTTGATTAATCGAGATAAAATTTTGATAAGACAATAATGTGCGCTAGTTTTACTTTTAACATATAAAAGGTTAACATACCACTCTCGTGTATTTTTAGCTATACTTAATGGATAAACATTACATTATTCATAATAACTGTAAACATTTACTGATATATCCATCTTCTTTTCAAATTTTGGAACATCATTTATAGCAAAAGGCACTTCAGTGCTTCTTAAATATATTTCAATTGTTCTAGTTTATTATAATTATTATCTCGTCCTAGATGTTTTTTTTTCATCTGCTGGATATAAATATGCTGATATAAAATAGAGGAAACGTTCTTGATCTTCATTTTTAATATTTAACACAGCTTTTTTAATGTGTATCTTTTTAGGTAATTCGATATATCATGAACCACTTAATGGTGTATATCTACTGATTCGAAGCTCTAAACTATCTAGGCTTTCTAAGGTTTATCCAGATCCTCTCGCTTCAAACTCAGTCGTTTCTCTTAAAATTTTAACAGCATCTCTATAATAATCATCCAGATCAATCGACTTCAGAGTTATTCTGTTTCTTCTTGTATTCGATAATCACAAGTCAATTTAACGTTAACTTCTAAATTCATTTTGCTCTTAACTCATAAATTTTAGGAGGAACAATATTTTATAGATTAAAATAAAAATTCATGAGTATAATTGTTAACATTGTTTATTAAATAAGTTATCAATCGTCCTTCGTAAGCTGTTTCTATTTCTTTATTTGTTTGTTTGTTTGTAATTTAGCACAAAGCTACACAATGGGTTATCTGTGCTCTGCCCACCACGGATATCGAAAGCCGGTTTCTAGCGTTGTAAGTCCGCACACATTCCGCTGTGCCACTGGGGGCCTATTTCTTGAATAGCTTTATTTTCATATAATGTTTTTTGAGTTTTCAAATGAGATTTCTTATAAGATGGTTTATACTATTTTCCACATACATCACATTATATGGACGTCTGTCTACATTTCTTCGATTTAGCATTTAAATCTTCATGATAATTATATTATCTAGCAAATATATATTTTTCATTCTTATCGATAAGAAACTTTATTAAAACATCTTTTCCAAATTTAGGGTAACAACTATATCCTTTGTTTAGCAAACTCTTTCAACCATTTTCCAGTTTTAGATTCAATTTCTTAAAAAACTTCATTTTCATATAATGCTTTTTTCTTTCGATATGAGATTTCTTATAAGACGGTTTATAATATTGATCACATACATCAAATTGTATTTGTTTCTATCTAGGTTTGGCTATTAAACATTCATGAAACTTATATTTCCTAGCAAATATTTCAGTTTCATTCATATCTCAAAGAAGTTTTATAAAATCGTCTGTTTGATTCTTATCGACAAGAAACTATATGAAATCATTTCTTTTAAGTTTAGAATATCCATGATATTCTTTTTTTTAACAAACTCTTTCAAACGTTTTAAGGTTATTGATCATTCCATTTATTATGCATTAAATTTATTAGGAAACTTTTTATTAACATAGTCCTCATTGTTTATCTCCATTCTTTTTATACGTGCATAACGTTCTTTGTGTTCTCAAAGAAATGTATTAACAACTTTTATTTTTATTTCTGTTATAATAATCACTTACATATTTTTTACACACCGAATTATAACCATTACTATTATTTTTGTATTTATGGAAATCATTAAGCGATTTCTTTTTCCTTACACATACTACACTTTTTAATTTTATTTAATATCTTTCCATGGAGGAGATTTTCCTTATGTTTTTCCAAATGTATTTTAATGGTTTTCGATCCACATTGACATTTTACTTCTTCATATCATTCATTTTTTGTTGCATGATAATGATCACTAACACATTTTTTACACCAAGACCTAAGACCATCTTTGGTTTGATTATTTTTATTGAATTCGACGAGAGGGTTTTCAACTTTACAAACAATACACTTTTTACATTCCTCCATTTATATTTTAAAAACTTTTTTATTAACATGTATGAATTTTAGAATCTATATAAATATAATAGTACTATCTTTTGTCTGTCCATGTAACTACTTCGCAGGGTGTGGATGCATTTTTAACAAATGTGATATGGAGGTTTATTGGGTCCATGAGGAGATACATACAAATTTTCAATTTTGAATTTTGCGGTTTTTATCGGTGTTTTTAATTTTTTACCACTACTTCGCCCTTTGTTGATGGATCTTCACTTAATGTGACAAGAAGGTTTTTTGGGTCCATGCAGAGACACATAACAAACTTGCGGTTTCACATTTTGTGTTTTACAGTTTTTATGGTCATTTTTTACAATTACATGTAAAGGAAAGCAACTTTTCATGTCCTAAGATAACCTTTCATTAATCATGAATTTACATAACGGGGTACTACAAATAGTTTATTAATAAAAAAGTTCCTAATTAGATGGATGAGTTAGAACAACTTTTTGAAAGTAATGATGAGGCATGTAAAATTAAAGAATTCGAGATGACACTAGAATGGAATATGTCAAAAATGGGCAGTTTTCGATGATAGCAGTAGTTGTTCTTATAACCTAAGCAAGAAACCTTATCCTAAAGTAATATATAGAATGATTTATTTTGATAAGTGAATAAATATACCATCGTTATATTCTTTAAAGGTAAACATATAAGTTATTTATTTTTTGTTTAAAATATTTGTGATTATTTACAAGTTAAAAATGAAATAAATGAAATTAAATTAAATAAAACAGGAAACTATGAAAACAGTTTATTGAATACTATAAGTTAAAATCTGTAAGATTTTATGATGGTTACAAACGTTTTACTTGGATCCATTAATCGGAAAAATCATACATTGACAGCAAGTAAAAGGGAGATCCAAAACACCGATTCTTTAATATAAGGGGGCTCTATTTCGAATCCCTCTTAATATTTTCATCTCACAAAAAAATAGGTCTATATTAATAAAAAGGTTTTAAATAAATGGAAGGGGCATTAAATAGTAAAAACAATACTTTAATGTTTACTGATAAGTATGTATACTTCATTTTAAATGAAAATAGTAATCCTTGGTTTAAAGCTAAGGATGTAGCTGAAATATTAGAATATAACATTTCTACTCAAGCTATTTTTGACAATGTTGATATTAAAAATAAACAAATGCTAAAAAATATAAAGGGTCAGTCAGACACTTGCCCCCTTAATACACAACCTCACACAGTTTTCATTAATGAAAATGGGTTGTACAAATTAATATTTAGATCAAAAATGTATTTAGCAGAGCAAATTACTGATTGAGCAACATCTGAAGTGTTATTATCAATTAGAAAACTGGTGAATATAAACTAGAACAAAAATGTAAGTATCACATTGAACACTTAAATGTTCAAATTCTTAATAATGATAGTACAAGTAAAAGCATGATAGATAGTACTCACATAATGTTTAATGCAGTCAATTCAACACGAGAAATTATAAATGAACAAAAACCCGAAATAGATTAAATGAAACATCATGTAGCAGTGAAAAGTAGCAAGCATCATCTGTATCTTTATTATATTATCAAAACTCAAAAGAGTAATGTTAATTCAAAAGTATATATTAGAAGTGTGTCCGGAAATGGAAGTCATTTTGAGAATGAACCTAATATTATAAATCTTTACAATAGAATGAAAGAACTAACCATAAAATATCAAGGAAACTATTTCAAACTTGATTTAAGAGAAGAAGAATTAATAGTGGAAATATCAGAAGTAAAAATAAACCCTCTAAGATTATATTAGAAATATTAAACCAAGAATTAAATGTATTTAGATATTCTAATCATTTTCAAAATACTTTATCATCCCTTTTTCTAATTATTTTTAAACCTTATAAATTTTTTATCATATTTAACCAATTCTGGTTCGTAAAAGCTTCTTTCCATTTTTTTTTCATAATTTAGATCTTTAATTATATAAATTGTAAAATCTGTTTGTAAAATTTCAGTTATAATGAACATCCTTTTTTGAATGTTCCTTTATATTTTGAAATTCTAACCTTATCGTCAACTTGTTTTTACATTATATAGATTATCATATACTTTACTTTCATTTTCTTTTTTACTTGCTTCAACTGGAGCCATCTTAATTGATCTATTATATCAATTATTATCATTTTTATTAACTTATTTAAACATCAATCTATTTATTAATATTATACGCAGTAAAATATTTCCACATTTCAGTGTTCAAAGTTATATTGAATCTTTCAACTATCTGTGCTTTAAGATCACTTTCAGTTTTAAACCAGTGAATATTTCGTTCATTAAATAATTTTTGAGTGTCATTATTCTGTTCCTTTTAACGTTTGAATTTTTTTTCGGTTTCTTCTTTTTAAAAATGACTTTCAGTGCTTCTGTTATTTCTTCTCCCGTTTTAACTTCGATTGGATTGTTTGTTTGTTTTGAATTTCGCGCAAAGCTACACGAGGTCTATCTGCGCTAGCCGTCCCTAATTTAGCAGTGTAAGACTAGAGGGAAGGCAGCTAGTCATCACCACCCACCGCCAACTTTTGGGCTACTCTTTTACCAACGAATAGTGGGATTGACCGTCACATTATAACGCCCCCACGGCTGAAAGGGCGAGCATGTATGGTGTGGCGGGGATTCGAACCCGCGACCCTCAGATTGCGAGTCGAGCTTCGATTGGAACATCCATGTATATATATACTGAAAATATATATAACTGTTATTATTTTGTTATTATTGTAAGATTTAAATTGTCTCATATTAAGTAAATCTGCTTGCCACTGATCGTTAGTATGTGTTACGAAAACTATTCTTCTTTCAAATTTATATCTAATATATATCTTGCTGATGTAAAAATTCTGTTATTTCTTTTTGAGGTAACTGAGTTTTCCTTTTTAATGCTTTTTATACTGCTGAAACATCTTTCTGGATCATAATATATTTCTTTCAAAATTATGTTTTAAAATTCAGACTTTTTTGCAAAACAAACTTTAAATATTTTTTAATAATAGGTCTTCCATTTTTTGAAACCTGAATATTGGTTGTTTTAGTTTTTATTTTACACTTTAAACAGTACATAACAGACAAAATACCAAGACTGAATGTTTTCTTAGCTTTAACAATTGGTTTTATAATTCCTCTAGCAACACGTAAAATTGGATCTTGAATAGAATTCATATCTTTTATCAATTCTTGATCAGCCATATGTCTTTCAGCTATAGCTTTTGATTTACTATAAGCAATATTACGTTTCTTACGTGCTTTATCCACTCTGTTAATAACATGATCACCTCTAGCTAGACATGTTTGAATTTTAGTAAAGAAAAGGTCCGCAGTAATGAAATATCTGGCTAGTTGCATTTAAGGGGTATTAAAAATTTATCTTGCATCCAATCAACCAGCTCACTTCATCTCATTTATATCCATTTAACTTTACTGTTTAATGTACTTCTCTCTTGGAAAGTATTTTAATTTTTGTGTGAAATGTTCTCTTTTAAGTTAATTTATTCTTCAGTAATACTTTAACATTTAAATAAACTTAGCATCTTTCTAAAGGTTATAGACCTTTTATATTTTGTTTTTTTAGCAGATATGTTTATATACTTATAAATTACTTCAATGACACCAGCTTCCAAACTTAATGTTGATAAAGGAACAATAAGAAACGCTGCTAAGCCAGAAGCACTGAATAGAAGTTGCAAACTTATCATAACTATATTTATATCAGAATATAATTTATAACGTTTCCGATATACTAA
>NW_013666611.1:149357-153268 GCF_000517525.1 Limulus polyphemus | reverse complement strand
GTCACATTATAACGCCCCCATGGCTGAAAGGGCGAGCATGTTTGGTGGGATGCGGATTCGAACCCGCGACCCTCAGATTGTGAGTCGAGCGCCTTATCCACCTGGCCATGCCGGGCACTACAATAATAGCTCAAAGGTATCCTCCAAGAAACGGCCACCAGGATTCCAAGTGCTTCACTGATCTAACTGCTTTAGAAGATAACACTTAAGAGAAAACAGAATTTTTTTTATCAGTGGTCAATTGACAGTAGTACAATAATAGCTCAAAGGTATCCTCCAAGAAACGGCCACCAGGATTCCAAGTGCTTCACTGATCTAACTGCTTTAGAAGATAACACTTAAGAGAAAACAGAAAAGTTTTTTATCAGTGGTTAATTGACAGTAGTACAATAATAACTCGTATTTCTCATCTGTTCTGCACCACATCTATCCCTCTTTACTCCACTCTACACCTATCTTTCTTTACTCTATCCTGTTTCACACCTATTCCTCTTTAATCTGTCCTGTTTCACACCTATCCCTCTTTACTCCGCTCTACACCTATCTTTCTTTACTCTATCCTGTTTCACACCTATCCTTCTTTACTCTGTCCTGTTTCACATCTATCCCTCTTTACTCCACTCTACACCTATCTTCCTTTACTCTGTCCTGTTTCACACCTATCCCTCTTTACTTCACTCTACACCTATCCCTCTTTACTCCAGTCTACACCTATCTCTCTTTACTCTGTCATGTTTCACACCTATCATTCTTTACTCCGCTCTACGCCTATCTCTCTTTACTATGCCCTGTTTCACACCTTCACCTCTTTACTCCGCTCTACACCTATCTTTCTTTACTCTATCCTGTTTCACACCTATCCTTCTTTACTCTGTCCTGTTTCACATCTATCCCTGTTTACTCCGCTCTACACCTATCCCTCTTTACTCTGTCCTGGTAAAGAGGGATAGGTGTAGAGTGAAGTAAAGAGGGATAGGTGTGAAACTCCAGTCTACACCTATCTCTCTTTACTCTGTCATGTTTCACACCTATCATTCTTTACTCCGCTCTACGCCTATCTCTCTTTACTCTGCCCTGTTTCACACCTTCCCCTCTTTACTCCGCTCTACACCTATCTCTCTTTACTCTGCCCTGTTTCACACCTAGCCCTCTTTACTCCACTTTACACCTATCTCTCTTTACTCCACCCTATTTCACACCTAGCCCTTTTAATCTGTTCTGCACCACACCTATCCCTCTTTACTCCGCCCTATTTCACCCCTAGCCCTTTTAATTTGTTCTGCACCACACCTATCCCTCTTTACTCCGCCCTATTTCACCCCTAGCCCTTTTAATTTGTTCTGCACCACACCTATACTTCTTTACTCCGCTCTACACCTATCTTTCTTTGCTCCGCTCTACACCTATCTCTCTTTACTCTGCTCTGTTTCACACATAGCCCTTTTAATCTGCTCTGCTTCACACCTGCCCCTCTTTACTCTGCTCTGTTCCGCACCTATCTCTCTTTATTCTTGCTCCACACCTATCCTTCTTTAGTTACTCTGTTCCACATCTGTTCCTTTCCACTGTGCACTTTTTTAAACGATATGTTTGTTTAAATTCAATATATTTGCACATAAAATCACCATTTTATGGTGGTGTAAATATTAACTTGTGGAATGCTTTGGAATTGTCACAATCTAGAAATATGACCATACAGTTGTTTTGTATTTATTGTTGTATTATTCCTCACTGTTCTACATGAACGTAATTAATCAAATACATATGTCATAAGCATTTGTTATGATGTTATCCTACGCTCTATGTTCTATCACGAATACAACGAATCAAGTATTCACGATACTCAATATGAAATTTATTGACCTCAGGTGTTGTTGTTTTTTATTATTATTCTTAAACGTTAGTCAAATTATTTATTTTTATGATATTCTGTTCGTTATCTTTGTAGGTAAAGACGACAAAGGATGGAGCATGTACATTGATCACCAAAGATCGTGGTTTCTTCACGCTGATCACCACGGAAATAGAACCGAAGGAGGGGTAGGTGCCGAGTGTGTGATAGGTGTTCTTCTGGACCTAGACCAACATCAGCTGAGTTTCTTTGTGAATGACGAACTTCAAGGTGATGTGGCTTTCTCTGGTCTTCAAGGTGTCTTTTTTCCTGCAGTCAGTATCAACCGGAACGTTCAAGTCACTGTACAAACAGCTCTAGAACCGCCCAATGACGGCGAACTTGGGAGTGAAATCGCAAATAAATAATGTTAGTATAATTTTAGGTCGATAACTCCAAAAAATAAAAGTATTTCAAACGTTTACTTTAAATATCAAACTTAATATCGATAACCGTTGGAAAACAATCTTTTTTTTTAATAATATAATGTAGTACTGTACTGGACTATATGCTTGCTACAACAAGTAATTTTAAAAGTGTAGAAAATAAATTTTCTGTTGTACTGGGCATCATTGGCACAACTTGGAAGGTCACTTTTGTTTTCTACTTAAGCGAAACAGGTACTATTTATGTAAAATATTATAATATATATATATTTCAAATAAAGGTTTGTGGTGTGAAATTTCAAAGTAAAATTTACGAAACGTTTTGTCTTGTATATGGTTATGACTGGCATACTTATACAAAGAAACGACAACAGCAGGTTGTTTCCCAATCGTAACTCTGTAAAGAAACAGTTGTTCTTAACTATTAGTCTTGAACTAATTAATGGAGACAACATAATAGTATTTTAAAATATGATTTAGTACAAAAGTAGTGGCCTAGTTTTAAACGGATAAAGCTGTTATAACAAAACAAATGTGTATAATCATTGTGGACAAACCAAACTGTGTACATACGTTTTGTTACCAAAAAAAAATAGTTACATTGGCACTTGTAAACAAGAAAAAAATAGATGTAAACAAATAGTAATATCAAATTCATGAATGCAATACAACAAAGATAATGTATTTAAAAGAAAAAGAGGTAAAGAGAGACAGTTATGTACACATATGTGGTAGGAAGACTTCTCCCAGCAAGTAGACGTCAAAAAAAAAAACATTTTGAAACAGATACTTCAAAAAGAACGAGTGGATATTTCTTTCACAGCAAGTTCTTATGACGTTCTTTGAAAGTGTAGAAGAAATGAGGGGAACTGCGCATGCACCAATGTAAAAAGTGGAGCGATATACCTAACTATACCAAGCACACTTCTTACTAAAGTTAGTTTTAATTTGTTGTTTAGAAATATACAGGGTGGTCCAAAATTATCTTTCCTATTTTAAAATATAATAATTAACTAGCCAATAAATATATATAAATAACCATGCAGTCCTCAATATTTTGTAGCCCATCTTAAATACTTTTTATTGAAATGTCAGTAGACTTCTAAGTGTACACCATTAGTGGCTCTCGGCATGTCTAACCTATATTCGATTTCAGTTCACGTTCCCTGCGACACGCTCACAGTTATAGTAGCGATGGCATCTGTTATCCTGGTTTTTAGCTCCGTGATGTTTGCTATAGGTGTGCGATACACGATACGCTTAACGTACACCCATACTTTTTCCTGTACTGGCGTCTGTACCATACACTGCACCATAGTCAATGACTTGGTCTCTGCAAGACAAACGACGCATTGAGCCTTTTCTTGTAGGGTTGCCATTTTACGGGGTAACACTACTCATTGTAGTGAAAAACATAACAATAAAAACTTGGCTGCATTTTCTTAGTTATTTGATTGTCAAATTTTAAAAGAGAAAATATAATTTTAGACCACCACGTATATTCTAAAAATGAAATAACTTTAACCATTTACGCTATTCACATAGTCAGTGGCGTAAGTATGTCCCCACAACCAGTGGTGAGATTCAAATATTTTAACAACAGGTTCTCTCACTAGCAGCATGTAAAAATATTA
>NW_013666611.1:133434-148763 GCF_000517525.1 Limulus polyphemus | reverse complement strand
TAAGTTGTGGCGTTATTATTAGGCCTATACATACGATTGTTAACAACCGGTTCGTGGAGGTCATTAAATTCTAAGAACAGGTTCGCACGAACCGGTGCGAAACGGCTGAATCCCACCACTGCCCACAACCCCCACAATTACGGGAGGAGCCAAAAGTGGGTCTGAAGGTCTTGAAAAACTGACAATTGCCGACAGGGGAAATATGTAGAAAAACCCAATTTCTTTTTATGGAGAGAGGGCCATCTTTCGTAGTTACACTACTGTGCATAGTTTCTATATAGACAACGAGGTGAATTTCTCTATATATGCACATTTGTCTATATACGTTATCAACATATGGAATATATTTGTTTTTTTTTAAATTCCGCGATTTAATCAGAAACATGCAAGTAAAGCCTTACTTTTTATCTTAGCTACTATCGCGATTAATTGAGAAATATTTATCATTGAGAAATACTCACTCTGTACATTTAGCTAGTTGCTGCACTCTCTCTCTTGAATTAGAATAATTATCAGCCAGACTAAAACTTTTGTATCGGGGGGGGGGGGAGCATCAGTTTGATATAATTGAAAATTCCCTCACCATATTGTAATTAGGTATTTTCAATTTCAATAGAGTATTGTTTTGCAAGCGTGCAACGGTTTGTATACCCAGTATGTTTTAATACCTCCATTGAAAAATACGTTTACGAAAGTGTATGTTCGCAACTCTCATAATGATTACCTATAATTCACTTAGCATTTTCCAATTTATAAGTTCTGTATGGCTTTCACACTCCCATCTATCGAGTAAAGAGTAATTATAAAAACCAGGATCCTTAAAGGTATCACTGTATATTGATCACTAACAGGAAAACTAAATTAGATTATTTCAAATCAATAATCAATAATCTTATTTTATAAGATCTTTTCAAGTTTTAGTGTTATCGTTAACACTAAATATTATACTGTATTTCGGTGTTTTACCGTTATAAATATCTACCCGTCTGTATAAGAATACATTTGTCAAAAAGCATGATTCTCGTTGGCTCATGATTAATAAACATTTCTTTGTAGCCCCTCTAACCGTGCTGTATAAAACAATCCATTCCGAGAAGTTCCCTATGGGAATATATATATCTATATGTAATTCTTATCTCTTTCAACCATTCCACCATAAAATCACATTAAAGAGAGTATTCATAAATTGCAAACACGAGAGGTGTAGTAAACTTCAAAAAATGTTACACTCCTCTCGCCCTGACTGCTTTATAATGTCACACTCTTCTTAACCTGACTGGTTTATAATGTCACACTTTTCTTGACCTGACTAGTTTATAGTATCACACTTTTCTCACCCTAACTACTTTATAAAGCCACACTCTTCTTGACCTGACTAGTTTATGGTGTCACACTCTTCTAGCCCTGACTAGTTTATAATGCCACACTTTTCTACCCTGGCTATAATTTCTAATGTGACACTCTTTTTGACCTGACTAGTTTATGGTGTCATACTCTTCTTGACTTCCCTAGTTTCTTATGTTACAGTCTTCTTGACCTGACTAGTTTCTAATGCCATACTCTTCTCGTCCTGACTAGTTTCTAATGCCACACTCTTCTCGCCCTGACTTGTTTATAATGCCACACTTTTCTACCCTGGCTATAATTTCTAATGTGACACTCTTCTTGTCCTGACTAGTTTATGGTGTCATACTCTTCTTGACTTCACTAGTTTCTTATGTTACAGTCTTCTTGTCCTGACTAGTTTCTAATGCCATACTCTTCTCGTCCTGACTAGTTTCTAATGCCATAATCTTCTCGCCCATGACTAGTTTCTAATGCCACACTCTTCTTGCCCTGACTTGTTTATAATGCCACACTTTTCTACATTGGCTATAATTTCTAATGTGATACTCTTCTTGTCCTGACTAGTTTCTAAGATGGGTACACTATTGTTTGATTTCTTTCAGGAAATTCCAACCATTATGAATGAAAAAACAAAAATTACACAATCTCAATTAAAGCTTCTTGATATACCACATTGACTGTTGTTCCTTCTTCCGACAATATAAACATGTTTTGATGAGATCCAACATTACTGGTGAATCAGCCTTTAATTTCAGAATTTGTCTTGTCATCCCTGGAGGTTCAAGAAAATTCAGGAATTCAGTTGGGTAACCTACACTGCAATGCTGACAATTGGTCTGTAGATGCATTCCTGTCCGGGTACCTTTTCCAGTAATTGATGTATGTAAGCCAGAGATCAGGGCCGGTGTTGGTAGGTTGACACCACTTGTCAAGTGCCGTTGTTTCAAAAACATGCATAAATATTACGGCATAAATAACAGCGACTCTATTATCCATTGAGACACCACTGAGTTGTAGATATAGTTTGTTGTCAAGACAAAAATGTCCATTGTGAAGGATAAAACTTAAGATTTCTCTGACAGTGTCTATTGTCAGCAGGAAAGGAAATGAGTTTTAGGAACTAAATACACGCTTTGAAGGAGCAGTGGGATCATTGGTATAAAAAACAAACAGAAAAGACAGGAAGTTATTTTTTATATTCTAGCTTGTCAATATCAATAATTTGACTTTCTAATTCATAAGAAACTTTAGACTTTGTATTTTGACATCACAAACATATAATTTGAACCAATGCTGCATTCAACATATCACGTGACACACAAAAATCAATATTTATGTGTGTTCTTTTAATATTTACTTTTAACTAATGTATAATACAAAAATTTGAATAATAATCTACATTCTACAATTTAATACCAAACGTATTAACATAAATTCATAAAATAGTTCAATAAAATTTTGAATGCAAGTCAACAAACGCGATAACATGGCCTGTGACCTGTGACGATATGATTAATAAACATCTTCAGTAGTACTAAACTTGACCAATGGGAAAAATAATACAAACTGAGAACTAGGTACACGGCGTATACCCGCGTGTACCCCCATTTCCATCACTGATTGTCAGTCCGTACATCTCCAAATTGTTTACGTGATTCGACATGAATTCATACACTGCATTGACGCCATCTTCTGTTTTTATAGATGGGTACAGAGTTACGATGTCCAATGTAAAGAGTATTGTTGTGTTGATCACCAAGTGAAATGCATCCTTGATTCACGATAGCATGTCTAGTGCATTATTTAAGTGGGTTGAAACGTATTCCAATAACGGCACCAAAATTGGTATAAAGCGAAACGTTGAGTGTCTAAATAACTAATAACAACATTTTGGTGTTATAAGGTCGTTTATTTCTAGTATTAACTAGCAAGATACTGAGATTACTTTGTACAACCTCAAATTCCATATATATTTCACTAACTGTGGGCTACATTTCAGAATAGTTAGCAAGAGTGCATAAACGTATTATACGAAAGAATGCTTGTTCTAGAAATTTCGCACAAAGTTACACATGGGCGATGTACATATAGTCGTTCCTCCTTTTGAACTGATAGACTATCCACTCACAGTTAATTATTGTAACTCTGACCGAATAGTGGGATTTGACCATCGCTCTTATAGCCCCAAGGTGCGAAGCGCGTTTTTACGGCAAGGGACATGAACGATTCACAATCCGGGACTATTACCATAAGGCCACATTAATTATTGGCCCTCCAGTGGCACACCGGTATGTCTGCGGACTTGCACCGCAATAACCGGGGTTCAATACCCGTGGTAGGCAGAGCACAGATAGCCCATTGTGCAGCTTTGTGCTTAACTTCAAACAAATTAAGTATTTAATATTGTTTTTGAATAATCCAGCATTATAAATTGAAGACAATAAAACTAGATAGTCATATTTAATGTTTATTATAAATTAATTGCGACTTTCAGTGATTAGTATACGTTAACATAAAAGAAAATCACTTAACCTATTAATCAATTGATTGACTAATATTATTACTAATTAAATTTATTAGGATTTTCTTCAAAAGGCTTGTTCAGCAATAGGATAATCCATCATTTAATCGTCCATAAAAATATTTAAGCTAGGAGATGGTCAATCAAAAATTCGTGTTTGGACAATAAAAAAAAAACAGAGGTCTGCGTAGTTAACTATATAAAAAAAATCTTTTCATTTATTCAATTATTACGTGAATCTTCATTAATATTCTACTTTTAATGTCAGTAGTTATTATTCCGTACAAGCTATACACATTAAGTGTTCTGCTAGTTCACCAAGAGGTTTAATGGTACATAAGATTTAAGATGTACTCTAATTGTATCGGTTTATATGAAACTTGATTAAGTAATGACGAAAGTCAACTTGAGGTACTTATAACACACACGCTGTATGGTGAGAGTCATGGGGAAAAGAAAATAGCACCGATCTAGGTTTTCAAATTCATCTCTAGAATTAATACTTTCTGAACAACATACTCTTGCTTCTAATCCTTAATACTTCCGTAAGCAGTAAACATCGAAACTTATCAATGCAATTATTACAAATCTTGCATTCTGTTTTGCAAATGTCAGTGTATTTTTCTTCTTTTTTTATTATGGCCGATTTTATCAGAATAAATAACTTATGTGAATATGATTTGTTTTTTTGTAGTTAAGCACAAAGCTACATAATGGGCTATTTGTGGTCTGCCCACCACGGGTATCGAAACCCAGTTTATAGCGTTGTAAAGCCACTGGAGGACTGTAAATAAGAAAAGGTTGACATTTAAGGTACTTGTGTTAATATAAATAATTAAAACACTCATACGATCAACGTTTTTTTTTTTGTTTTAAGTACACAATTAAAAACAATTATTCTACAACCGTCAATGGTCTCAAAAACCTGAGGATCACGTGACTGGACTCCCAAAAATGTGATGCTAACGGATTCAAAATAGTGTTGTTGTTTTTTAATCATATACTTAAAAAAACCGTTTATTTTTTGAATGTTTTAATTAACTCATTTAAATGTTATTTTTCAATATTTCATTAAAGTATTAAAAATGAGTGTGTTTGATAACATAACACTAAAGAGAATGTTAAAGCTACATTTTTTCTTATTGCTATGTCTGTTGTATCTCATCTACTTCATAAATCTAGGTATTGGCGCAAGGGCCTCGTCAGCTTTGAATTAGGCATATGTAGTGTGGTTGACATATTATAACTTATTCCCTTTTGGTTTCACTCATGGATTCTTAGAATTGCTATAAAAACTAGAGTAGTGCTATTCCAATCTTATAGCAAGCCCAACAATACAATAGTTATATAGTTTTCTTTGTTTTAAATATTGATTAAATTTTTTACTAGATACTATTGGTTTCATTCTATTATTTCAGTACTGATATTAAATAATTTCATACAATATTTAAGAAATATTTGTGACATAATTAATTTTAGACAATAAATGCTAACAATTGGTTGATATACATAGACAAGAAACTGGTGGAAGAAGGTTAGTCTAGGAAAAAATGGAACCAAATTCTGAAGTTGTGGCCATTTGATACTCGGACGCATATTTCAATAGATAATATTATGGGATATATATATATATATGATTTATTATTCATTTTATTTAGTGTAAATCCGTGATAGCCTATAAAAATGTACTGAACTAAGGCGACATGCATCACTATTACTTAACAACACTTCGTATTACAAATTCATTCAAGTGCTGAGCATAAAGAGCAAAAAAAAAAAAACACACCAAAAACCAAGTATATAGGAAATGGCAAGATATTACTTTCAGATGTTACTAAGCCGCGAACCCTTTCTGCCCGCAGGGAAAGGGTCTTCACACCCATCCTACACATTTAACCAAACCAAAAATTTGCTTACTCAACACTTAACCCTTTAGCCTCTATGTCAAAGTTTGTTCCTATGCTGATGACGTAACATTTTACCTCAAAACATGTAGGTCTTGGAACATGAATGGAAAATAATTAGGGAAAAAAGGTTTCAGTTTTTTGTTTTTGAATTTCGCGCAAAGCTACACGCGCTAGCCGTCCCTAGTTTAACAGTGTAAGACTAGAGGGAAGGCAGTTAGTCATCACCACCCACCGCCAACTCTTGGGCTACTCTTTTACCAACGAATAGTGGGATTGACCGTCACTTTATAACGTCACCACGGCTGAAAGGGCGAGCATGGTTGGCGGGACGGGGATTCGAACCCGCGACCTTCAGATTGCGAGTCATGCCGGGCCGTTTCAGTTTTAAAATGAATGGTACACAAAGACTTGGTGTTACGTTTTTCAATTTCGCGCAAAGCTACACGAAGTTTATCGCGCTACCGTTCCTAATTTAGCAGTGAAAAACTAGAGGGATGGCAACTAGTCATCACCACCCACCGCCAACTGTTGGGCTACTCTTTTACCAACGAATAGTAGGATTGGCCATTACATTATAACGCCCCCATGGCTGAAAGGCTGAGCATGTTTGGTGGGAGGAGGATTTGAACCCGCGGCCCTCAGATTGCGAGTCATGCGCCCTCACCACGGCAGGGGGAAAAAAAAAGATAGATTAGAAATACTATTTTTACAAGCCTACGATTTTAAAATCTCAACGGGCAACTGAAAAATATTATAAAAAAGAAAACATCTACTGCTATTCTAAAACTACTAACTTATTCCAAACGACTTAAACCTCTAAGTTCACTGTTAAAATTATTTTTGATTAAGTTTGCCTATTGTCCGTGACATTTCGCCCCCCAGAGGAATGTGTATGTGTGTTTTTTTTATAGCAAAGCCACATTGGGCTATCTACTGTGTCCACCGAGGGTAATCGAACCCCTGATGTTAGCGTTTTAAATCCAAAGACTTACCAACCCATTATATAGCTTTGTGCTTAACAGCAAACATACAACTTGTGATATTTCAAAAAACAAAAAAGAAACAAAACAAATATAATAAGGACAAGCAAGCAAAACAAGTTCGTTTATCTTTAAGCAAAAAATAATAGTAATAATAATAATAGTAAATAATGAACAAATATTTCACAAAGTTTTTCATAGTTTTAAATGGAGCCAAGACTGTTTACCCACTTCTTTGTATTTCATTTATTAATCTTCTTCTATTGGAGTGATCAATCAACCTTTATAACAATCGAACACTATTACCTTAGCAATATATGTATATATAAATGTAGTTTTCATCTAATAAACTTAGCGAAATTTTTAAGTATCAAAACTTAAAACGTAGACTAATTGATTCGGTAAATCATTCCAAACTTCAAATCTAAGAATTAAAAATTATTAAGAATAACCTTGTATTTTGAATCATAAAAGTTATTTAAGAATGAATTTTCATATCCCGTATAATAATATATACATGAACAGCATGTACTCATATTAAATTACTTTCGTTTCGCTAGAGGGCACTTTAAGTACAAATACGATGGTTATTTAATGCGCATGCGTCAAGTGAAAGAAGAAAAAAAAGGAGCGTCGGTTGGTTCGGGCATTTGGTTTGGCTGTGTTAAGTGGTTGCTTTATCAGAGTACCTTACTTGTTAAACTTAAAGCGAGTATGAAAGTACCTTCTGTGCTTTACACATGGCTCCCAAAGCTTGTACATCGTGGTTTGTATGAGTACCTTCTTGTAGACACAGAACACAAACTGGAACTTTACATAACATGCAGTACATACTTAAAGATTCCTCAACGTGTTCTAAGCAGTTTGGTTTTCTTTCTTTGTTTCTTGCTTTCAAACTCGCTTTTCCTTCCTGAGGACTAACTAACGAGTGTTTTATGAGTGGACCCCTAGCCGGGTGACAACCATCCCGACAAACTTTACAGTAGAAAACTTCACATTGTTCACACAAGACATCGGCTTCCTTCGGGTCGCCTTCACATAGCTGGCAGTAAACAGGTAAGTTTTTAGCTTCTTTGTATTTATCGACAATGTTTTGGAGAGTTCGGTTTTTAGGCAAGTTATTGGCTCCATTGTCATCAAAGTAAATAACTTTCTGACACAATGAACAAACTAGAGACAAAGCACTACTATGTATAGGCGGGAACAAAATACCCTGGAAATTTGGTGTACCTACATAACTGTTTGGTCGACTGTTGCATACCACCCCGCTATCGGTCTCGCTAACTAAACTAAGTTTATCAACATCTGAATAATCCGAAGTTACTTCACTTAAATTGTTTAAAGAATCGTCTGAATGCTGCTGACTTTGTTGTGCAGGTTGTTGACAGTGAAGAGCGCACTTTAAACAAATAGAATGGTAACAAGGTAATAAAACTGGATTGTGAAAAAACTGCTTGCAAATCGGACAACGCAGTTCTTCTTCCATTTTGGTTGGAATAAAAAAGTGACAAAATAACTTGGTATTTTCCATTTCATAAACAGAAAAAGTTATTAATAATTCACTTTTAATTTTTCTTTTAACTTGCAAAAACCAGGTACTACTCAATGCACCAAGTACTGCTCAATGGCACTAGTAAAGAGGTTTCACCTCAGTAACATTTACCCACAAAATGTTGTATTCTCATCTGTTTTTAAAAAATGAATTATAGAAAGCTAATCTTGTATCTATAAACCAAATTCTACAAAACATTGTTAATAAATACAAAAGCTAAAACTTACCTGTTTACTGCCAGCTATGTGAAAGCGACCCGAAGGAAGCCGATATCATGTGTGTAAACAATGTGAAGGTTTCTACTGTAAAGTTTGTCGGGACTGTTGTTACCCGGCCAAGGGTCCACTCATAAAATACTTGCTAGTTAGTCTTCAGGAAGGAAAAGCGAATTTGAAAGCAAAAAACAGGGTATACTTTCTAAAGTTTTGAGGGTTTTAGTAGGCCTAGCTTATGAATTAATAAAGCTTTAAGTACATTTTTGTAGTACAGGATTTTTCCCTCATCCACAGGCAGAGTAGTGTTTTTGGGTGACAGGGCCAGGAACATGAAATTCCGGCAATTGTTTCTTGGAGGTGTTACAAAGACTGTTGGAAAGTCCGGAATTTGCTGTATCCAAATATACAATCCATATGATAGTAACGTATTTCAATCGAAAGTTATGAGCAGTCAGAGACATAGGGTTTCGGAGTGTCCGCACCACCTTACCACTAATTGATTATATATATATTTTTTTTTAATTCTCAAATCAAATTATGCGTCCTTTCTTCATTGTCTGTTTGAGGTTGGAGACCTTGTTTATTGATCTTTTGATCTGACATAAGACTACTACTACTATCAATTCTTTCCTTGTTGGCACCAAACCTATTTTTGAGTATCACCACAACATCTTTGGGCTTTATAGATAGATCTGCCTCAACAAGGGCTGTCAGAAAGTCCATCGTGATCGCATCTACAGTGGCTGCACAGGTTGAAAATCGAACATCTCAGAACCTTGCATACGCAGATAATCGAAGGAACAACGGTGATTCATGATGACATATCGGGGAGTAGCAAAGTTCCAGCCACGGTTTGCTGAAGTTCTGTTGTGCTTTGGTTTGAAAAACAGATGCAATGAAGTACCATTATGAACCATGTAGTTTTAGTTGATGATGTGGCCAGTAATGACTCTGCCAGTCTGATTTAGTGTAAAGTGTAATCGTTATATCCTACATCTTTTATATTTTTAATCAAAATCGGATAAATTCCAGAATTTTTACGGCCGATTCCTGCCACCACGGCGCTTCTGGTTGAGGGAGAAATCCGGTGTTATTACAAATAAAAGCCAATTTTCCTGTATTTTGATACATATGTTTTTTATATCTAAAACCAAGTCTGTGATGCGAAGTTTTCATCCGCAGTTATAGTTGTCATTGAATTCCATATTGCAATTTATACCAAAATGTTTCCTCCTCCGCCTAGAACGTACAATGAATATTCATAAAGTTTTGGAAGTGTTTTTCTATTTCATGTTGTCATACTTTGTTTGTCAGGCTCCTTGCCTCAAGTTTCTGCCAACATGATGACTGATAACAGTGGAACTATACCATCGCGTTATTGTGTTATAGGTATACACAATGAACACACTGTGTTATAATCACCCTTCGTGATACTCAACTAATGCATGGAGGGATATACTGAACTTGATTAGTGACTGTGTTACAGCGTCGATGAGATAAAAGACAATTACTTAACATTTCAAACAGATGTGAAATAATGAAAAGTAGGCAGACTCGCTACACAGTGATCGTTTTAACTGTTTTCGTGTTTCACTCGTGCAAACATAATCGATCATAAACATTTTGCACCTTCTCTTTCATTTGACGTAAGAAGAGGATTTCTTTTTCTTCTTCTTTTTATCTCTGGGACTACACGTTCATTTGTCATCAACAGAGTGGGGGATAACTTTATTCCATCCAAATAAAAGACTTTGAATTAATAGTCATTTAACTTTTTTTAAATTTAAGCGTTGAACCGCGCCTAATTGCCGAATCTGCGCAAAAAAGTTAAATCAGCTGGCAAGCGCCTAGCTCGAGTTGCGTAAATAAATTAGATAATTCACGAGCAGCTCGCGTGCATACCTCGCTCAGGAGTGTTTTTATTTAATTTTTTTCATTTATGTTCTCTTATTTAATCTGATAAGTTTGTAATTCGAACATTTGAATTACGGTTCTACCAATAAATACAAAATACACATGAAAAACAAGAAACATAGTGCTTTCGTGTGACATCTTGAGGAGGAGGAAGGTGGAGCAGTTTCCCCTGTATTTTTTTCTTTGGGATATATTATCCATACAACATTTAAAATAATTAAGTCAGACTTCTTTTGCCCCAAATCCCGCCCATGCTGATGGAAGATCATTGGTGATAGTTCTTTGCCTCGCGCACTCGTGCTGTCGCTTTGTTCCAGGGCTGTATTTATGGAATGAGACTATTACGAACACATTAACTGTGCTGGTCTGAATTTCGAATCTGTGTTCGTAAATAGGGATAATTAACAACGTGTCACAGTTTCTGAAAGAGTTAAGATTTTCAGACAATCTTTATGTTAGTGGCGTGTTTTTAGTCGGAATCTGTATATAGACTAATGTTAACATCAAACTGCTTTGTTTTTGTTTTAGAATTTTTGTGCAAAGCTATACAAAGGCTATCTGCGCATAGCCGTACATAATTTTGAACTGATAGACTAGAGAGAAGGCATCTAGTCAAAAGCACCCCCCTCCCGCCAATACTTAAACTACTCTAATCTGTCCGAATTGTGGAATTTGACCCTTATAACTCACCGATGACTCTAAAATGCAGACCATGTGTTTGCGGCAACGGGCCATGAACTATAAATCCTCGGATTCATAAATCCGAGCACGCTAACTAGTAGGCCTCGCCCAGTCTTAGCATGTAACTGCACTGCCATTCATAAGTAAAACCTATATGCAGCTACAACTTAAAGATAAGAAACTAGTAAACTATGAACAACACACTTCTTTCATAGATTGTTGAATGCTTTATATTTCTCGAGCTCATGATAAGATTATATTTGTTTGTTTATTGTCAAGCACAAAACAACACAATGGGCTTTCTGTAACCAAAATGGGTATCAAAACCCGTTTTTTTTACGTTTATAAGCCTTCAGACTTGCCGTTGAGCCACTGGTAGGCATCATGATTAGAGGAAATATTGATAAAGTTATATAAATATCGATTGTTTAACATTAACACCCGATCTGTAATCTGCTGCAGGTCGAAAATCATTATTAAGTTAAAAAAGGAAAAAACAAAACAAACATAATTATTGTATTATGATCTGTACTAACTCCATAAACTAATATATAATGAAAGGATAATTTTTCCAATAATGTCAACAACTTCCATGAAACTATCTTCGTTTTATAAGTAAATTATAGCTCTTATTCTTATTTGATCTTCCGTATAACACAAAAATACAGAATACAAATACAAATACCCAAGCATTGTTTGTTTCTGAGGGTGATTGTATTATTATTAGTTTGTTTTTTTTTTTTGTGTCGGTGATTTTTAATTATTACCCAAGCCAGGCACAACACTGTACTCGGTTTCAATTTAGCTTGACTGTAAAACATTCATGAATAAATTAATTACCAGTGTGATAGTGAACAAACTTTTAATTAGTATTGTATATATATAATTGTAACACTCAACCGTTCTGTTAAGGTATTTTAAAATGGCATCGCACGAAAAGATTACTCTCTATAGCATGCATTATTATGAAATGTCAGGCCGTTCACAGAATGTTACTTTCTTGAGATTGGGGTTGTACATTATCTTCATCTTTAAGTGTTTCTTGTTGGTTAGATATCAAGATTAAGATGCTGACTGGTCAAAACATGCTTACATAAAGTTTCAGTCCATTGGTTAAGATGCTGGCTGGTCAAACCATGATTACATAAAACTTCAAACCGTTGCTTAGGATGCTGGCTTGTCAAATCATGATTATGTAAAGCTTCAAACCGTTGGTTTTATATTAGACCTCATGTTCCATTTCGAGAAAAAAATATAGCAGATGACGAGTTTTCTTAAATCAAAGCTCGCAAAGTCTTGCGTTGTCTACAGGATCAAGCTTCCATGAAATAGTCAAAGCTCCCAAAGTCATGTGTGTGGTTTATTGTCTACAGGATCAAGCTTCCATGAAATAGTCAAAGCTCCCAAAGTCATGTGTGTGGTTTATTGTCTACAGGATCAAGCTTCCATGAAATAGTCAAAGCTCCCAAACTTTTGTGTGTGATTTATTGTCTACAGGATCAGACTTCTGTGAGATAGCTGTTACCGTTTGTAACCATAACTAAACAAAAGGAATAATACATGTTTATGAAATTTCGACATCAGGTTTAACGAGAATGTTGAAACATCATCATAGGAATTTAGAAGAAAATATCCGAATTTATCTTACTACAGATTTCAAATTCGATGACGAGGAACCCACTTTGAGACTAATAATGGCTGGAGACGGCTTAAATGGGTAATGAAGAAATACTTTAATATAAGTTTAACATGACAGCAAATGTACAACGTTTCGACAAGGTTTTGTCATCATCAGGTACAAATATAAGCCGTCTCCAGCCATTATTACTACAGATTTATTCTATAACTAATTAAGCAAAGTTAACAGTTATTTCAACTGTGACACATACAAGCAACTGTCAGTGTCACACATTCACTAGAGCTTGTAATACATTTTTTTTTTCCAAATTAATTATTTTTACTCAACTATTTATTTCAAAGCTGAAAATTGTTGTTGCACGAGTGCAAAGCTACAAAATATGCTATCTGTGCTCTGTCCACCGCGGTCTATCGAACCTCGGATTTTAGCAATATAAGTCCGTAAAACTATCACTGACCCACCAGAGGACGTTGAAAGACAAATTACCTTTTACTGGAAATGACTGGTTTTTCCCTGTTTTAATTTTCTGCTGCTTCTTCCCGCTCTTGCAATTCTATTTATCAGATCTCGCATTTATTTATTTGTTTTTTTGTTAAACCATCTTCCAACGATGTTACAGTGCAGACTTTCTTATTTAAAAAATAATCCCAAACATCTTTCCTCGTAATTGTTAGGACAAGTTTTTGTTTTCAAACAATTACCTATTTTCATACTAAAATATAAGGTGATCAATGTTTGGAGGTAACAAATCACTTTTTTTCATGGTTCTCGGAAAGATATGTTAGGCAAATGGATGAAAACATATGGCCTGGCATGACCTTGAAGTTAAGACGCTCGACTCCAATCTACGGGTCAAGGGTTCGAATTTCCGTCCTTTTAGCTGTGGGAACGCTTTAAAGCGACGGCCAATCCCACTATTCGTTGATAAAAGAGTAGCGGTGGGTGGTGTTGATTAGATGCTTTTCCTCTAATATATCACTGCTAAATTGGGGACGGCTAGCGCAGATAGCTCTCAATTAGCTTTGTGCGAAATTCAAAATCAAACCAAACAAACTGAAAATATATTTATACCAGAAGTAGGACTAGGCTCATGTAATTTTCTCTGGCTACTTTATTATACAAATTGTTGGGTAATAGTACTTTGTAGAAGCCAGGAATCCAGATTTAAGGTCTGGCGTTTCAATGGTCTAAAGTGTGAAACACAACTGTAGTAGTTAATATTTAAGCTCAGTTTAACTTTGGCTGCAACGGAAACGATTAATTCAAAGTTTGTTCTTTCCGCTTACAATAAAATCGATCTCGCATTTTGCAACATAAGTTTTTTCTCAACAGGAATTTTCGTCGAGAAAAAAGAAACATTAACTGATATATTTTTATTATTATATATTATATTATTATATTATTATATTATTAATGTCTTTATTTTGTTTCTTGTAATAGTATAATTATACTTTCATTTTGCTTTAATCATTTTTGCAAATTTTGGAATGGAAGTGTTTTTATTTAAGAGAGTTTTAATGTTTAGAAAAGTGATCATATAAAGTTTATGAAATCATCTATTGTTCTTTGTGTTAGTCAAAAATCCATTCATTGTTTTTCTTACTTTCATAAACTAAACAAAGATAAAACTTTAGATTTTTACCTTAGAAATTCTGTATGGGACCATTAACTTGAACTATGTTCTACAATAACTTTCATCTTCATGTTGCATGTACACATTTCGCGAAACGATAAATCTAAACTGCTTCTCTGTTTTATTTTTAAGAATCAAAGTTGTCGCTAGGTACTGGCACACGAGGCCCGTGCCCCAAATTCCTAGTTGGTGTCTGGAAAAATCAAAATAGCAAATCATGATCGATATCATACCAAAACGTCAAAAATTCCCGCACCTATGGACCCGAACCCGAATCTTTTAGCATTTAGCGACGCTTTTATTAAGAATAAGTGTGTTATACTCGCTGTAATTTTTCCCCTTTGTCACAAATTATAAATTACATTATGATTTCATTTCATCCATCTTTTAACTTACTTAAAAATTCTTGAAACACTTGATATTTATGCTTTTTTATCTTGATCGATAAGCTTAGATTTAAGCATATGGTTGCACGCTATGTTTTCTTCTTAATTTAGATGTATTGTTTATGATTGGGGAGTTTTTAATATCACGTAATGAACGCGTGGCTTAATGACTAGAATTTTCTTGATAGTTTAGGAAACGATTTGAACTATACAAAACGGGCTTTAAGCGAGACTATCTTTGATAGTTTATTGAATTATCAAGTTAATTAATTCAACGTTATAAGTTTTCAATTTGTGTTTTCAACAAAGTAAGAGATACATGAAAGTATTGTACGCACGAGAAAAGTAGCAAGTATGTGGAAAGTTTATTAAGACGTTATTTATTTGTGAAGTTAAGCCTATTATTAGTTACGTGGAACTTGCAAAAGTTGTAGGACTTGTAGTGGAAGAAATGGTTTGGTTTGTTTTGGAATTTCGCGCAAAGCTACACGAGGGCTATCTGCGCTAGCCGTCCCTAATTTAGCAGTGTAAGACTAGAGAGAAGGCAGCTAGTC
>NW_013666611.1:105438-132487 GCF_000517525.1 Limulus polyphemus | reverse complement strand
ATACAAACCACGATGTACAAGCTTTGGGAGCCATGTGTAAAGCACAGAAGGTATAGTTATACTAGTTTAGTACAAGTTAATAAAATGTTGAACAAAAAATGTTATCTCAAAACATATTTTTAGATTAATTTTATACCAATAAACTGATTGATAAAAGTTGAGTCATTTTATCTACGTAATTAATCTAAGTTTGTATCTACAATAATTGTAATTTGTAAATATAATTAATCTTAGAACTTTGTTAAAAATGGCTAAAAAGTACACGGTTATTATGAATAGGTCTAAAATTTTTGATAAAAATCACATTGACTAGATTTTCTCACATTACTCTTAATTTGCCCATTGTGAATTCAAACTCAGAATCGTGTGAAAATTGCATTTCACATCTGTCATTTGTCTCACACAAGTCGCTGCCCAAGAGGCCTTTCAATTAATACCAATACTCGTCAGCTGTTTTGAACGATGAAAAACAAAATATTCTTCAAAATCCTACTTAATACAAGAAGTTAACGTAGTTTTTTATCATAAAGTTTAGTATGTTTGTTTCTAATTCTTCGACAGGTTTTGGCGTTTAAACCTTAAATTATGAATAGGTATCTTACCGTAGTTAACTAAAATGTACGTGTTGACCCTGTCAATTTTCACTTTTAAACTCACCATAAATACGATTATCACACTACGTTACGATGCGTAGAAATACCAAATCACACACAATTATTTATTTAAATCCGTTAAACGAACAAATGTTAGAGCTGTAGTGCGCATGCGTTCTTTCATCTCGTAATATTAAGACTGATTATACATGCGTCTTTAGAATTTTATGTATATATATATCTTCAACTTTCGAAGTGTTTATTTATGAATTTATTTATTACAATATAAATTTTCTGCCCTCGAGTAACTTAAAAATCGGGTAAACCATAACGCATCCTCTAAAACAACTAACGTATAGCCCGTCAAAAATGACGGGGCAAGTACTACCCCCCCCACCCCCATAGGATACCATGACATCACATTTCATAGCTAAGTGAAATAAATAACTTTTGCAAAATCAAGCTTGACCAACAAAGAGGCAGCAAAATGCAGTCAGACGTCGGTAAATTCCTTTGTGAGCCAATCAAAATTAAGATCATTCATGAAATGAATTCGTGGCTTATTCATACAATAATTATTCGTAAAAATCGGTTAGATTAACAACTTCTAATATATGAAAATGCAAGTGCGTTTTGGTAACACTTACGTTCCAACAATGGCTTTTATGTCATGTTACTTAGCAACAAAAGTATAACCTAATATTGTTGTTGGTCTGTGTACTGTGTAATGAAATGTATAGACAACAAAACTGGAAAAATATTTTTTATTTCTTAATTTAGGGTCTCTATTGGTTAAAGAAGTTTGTTTTTTAATTAAAAACGTTGGTGATATAACATAAAATAACTTAATTCAGAAACGATTTAAGTTTAAAATTGAATCGATATTTTTATTTTCATCATAAATTTCATGCACTTGGCTCGAGGCTAGGTGATCCCACACTACCTCTTTACTTGATGATAACAAAACCTTGTCGAAACGTTGTACATTTGCTGTTATGTTAAACTTATATTAAAGTTGTTGTTTTTTTTTCATTACCCATTCAAGCTGTCTCCAAGCGCTATTATTCACTACATGAACAAGGTTTCTCGGCACCTTACCCCCCCCCCCCCCTCCGCTGTCACTGAAATCGTAATTTAAACAGTGAGTGAAAGGACAGGGGTAGGACTAATTACCGAAAAGAACTAAATC
The DNA here is from genome assembly GCF_000517525.1 of Limulus polyphemus. Lineage (NCBI taxonomy): Eukaryota > Metazoa > Arthropoda > Merostomata > Xiphosura > Limulidae > Limulus > Limulus polyphemus. The sequence continues at coordinate 130,705 of NW_013666611.1, read as the reverse complement.
CCAGTCAAAATAGTAGGGCGTTATAATGTTACGCTCAATCCCACTATTCGTTGGTAAAAGAGTAGCCCAAGAGTTGGCGGTGGGTGGTGATGACTAGCTGCCTTCCCTCTAGTCTTACACTGCAGATAGCCCTCGTGTAGCTTTGCGCGAAATTCAAAACAAACAAACAAAATAGTAGCTTTCTCTCGTGTTTCTGAATGTGTTTTTTATGATAAATATGGAAGAAAGTGGCAACAAACACGTATTTCTTTGATTTGTCAGCCCAAGCTGCGCTGATGAGCCGTCATTAGGCGAAACTGGAGTCCACAGCAGAGGGTACAGCCAATGAAAGAAAACATTGAGCCTCTGCGTCACAGATTCTCCTTTCAATTTTACCTTTAGTGAAATTGAAAAGAAATTTGTAATCATTAAATACTTGGTCCGATATACAATGTATAATAAATGTTTACGCACGAGCTCTAACATTATTCAAATACCTAAATTATTTTAGGTTACTTTATTGGTGATTGAAAAGGACTTAAAAAAAACCCATTAATATTATATACAAGTCACGGTTATAAGAGGCCTAACTATATCTCTTTCATTTGTCATTCTGATTTGTGCTGATGAGCCTCTAATAGGTGAAACTTAGTCTACAGCAGTACCTTAGCCAATCAAAGAAAACGTTAGAACTCTACGTCATAGATTCTCCTTTCATTTTTACTTCTGGTAAAATGGAGAAGTCTGTAACATATGTATGTAATTATTAAATACGTTTCTCGTACGCTCTGAAGCCGACAAGGTCCTCGCACACGTATCATGATGTTGTATATGAATTAATAGTCACCAAGAAAATATATATATAATTTATTTTCGGTAATCAAGACATACGGTAGGGTGTCGAGCGGCCAAAAACAAACTAAACCGCACAATACCCAATGTGTTATCAACAGGAATGAAAACTTTGAGTTATTCAACCGTTCGTATAACCACTCCCATTGTTTGTATGATAGGTCTCTCAGGCCTCCTTACCTTACACGCCAAATTTTAAAGGAATAGCTTTAACAGTTATCGTTTTCCAGCAGGCTAAACTTAGCCTGAAGTTCTTTGTTTTCTTCTTCACACCAGTGAAAAAATCAAACTTAATTAATTTATTTCAAATTTAGAACATAGCTGGCATATATGTTCCCCTAGTTTGAAAGCAAATTTGGTCGGTGCGTAGTTAAACATAAAACAGCAGCCCACGTGATTTCTTGTAATAGTTATGCATACTGTACAAATTATGTAAAATCTTGAATGTCACAGTAGTTTACATAAAATTTTAATCATTAATATTTTCTCATTTTGGCCGTGAACTTTTGTTTACAGTTATGCTGTTTTTGATTACATTTACGGTGTATTTTATCATTCCGGCTCGCATTTATCCCGCTTTATAAAATACCGGTATTATAGTTCTTGTCAACTGTTTAGATAGTAGTATCTTGGTCAGTTCTGATTGTTCATGAAAATGTTTTTTTATAATATATAGTATTTAAAAGCTTGATATTACTTGTGTTCGTGAAAGGCTCGACGTTGTTGATTGTTGAAGTATCACATTAGTATCATTTTAATTATTTTTATCGGTTCAATATTAAATTTATAATGTTTTAATTAAATGACTAGTGTATCAAATTACCAGAAGTCCATATTTTCGCCATACATTTAAACATTGTTCTAAGCTTTATTGATGTTACTCAATGTTTCTTTTAAACTTAAAGGAAATATTTCGGTATTATTAACCAAAATATATGTATATTATTTTATCTTTACGGCAGGACGGTTGTGTTAATCTTCTGTTTGCCATTTGTTGCTCTACCCAAGTTAGTAACTTGGTGTTATCGTGTTCGCATCTATTTGTGCTTAATACATACATAATTAAGATACAGTATTACTGAATGTATCAGGAATTAGATTGAACTTGTTTGCTGCCCAATGCACTGGCAAAAAATATTTAATTGAATCGCTACTTCACGAGGTTGTTCTGTGTTTAGTTATTATTATTTAACCTTCCTTTATCACTCCGGTTTTCACATTTGGACTATGACCTAACTTAGAGATGATTAGCTTTTTGGAGGGTCTAGGTCACAGCAAGCCCATGAAAAAACCCAAAATCACTATCTGTTAACATGGGAACCGATTTTTCACACTATTTTTGCTCTATAGCTCAGTCAAAAATGATCGGATTTTGATGAAACTAGGAGGACATATGTACAATATTATTCCTCGTTGTTCCGCGAAAAATAAGTCTGTGTTCGTTGGTAACGACGGACATACGGTGACATTTTCGTATTTTTGAGGGTTAAATGTGATCGAAGCTGCGGAGAGAAGGTCTGCTCTCTACTAAGTACCCCTCTAATTACAGATTTATTAAATGTCACCTTTCGCAGTTATATAAGCTGAAACCCACAAAACCTATAAAAAATATTACGTTGGTATGGTTTTAGCTTATAGAACATACAACTAGACAACCAAATACACTATGATATTTTAAAGAAATTGATCAAAAGTGAAAGCATCATCAAACAGTTCGTTTAAGAAAATTATTTATTAATAAACATCTTAATTACAAACGCCTGTAGAATGAATTGTTATAAATTACATCTAGATAATTGTTATGCTATTGGAAATACATAATTCCAAAAATGGTTTGTTTGTTTTATTGAATTCCGTGTAAAGCTACTAGAGGGAAGGCAGAGAGTCAACACCAGTTACATAGACAACTCTGTACCAAGTGGGATTGGCTGTTTCATTATAACACCCTCAAGACTGAAAAGAGCGAGCATGTTCGGTGGCGGAATTCGAACCCGCGACCCTCTGATTGTGAGTCGAGTACCATAACCACCCGTGAGATGTGGAGTTAAACTCGTTATTAAAGATAGGACATTTCTAAGTTCTTGTCCTTAAGACAAAAGTGAAGTTGAGTGAACTGGATCTCAGTAAAGTAAAGACTTGTTCACTCCGTTAGATTGAAACTTCTCTGCAAAGACAGGTGTGAAAATTGGCTGTAAATAATCTTTAAAAAAAAAAGCATTCTGCAGTTTCAGATTGAGACATGTCAATTTTTCATCCCAACCGTTCAGAAGTTTCGGGAATATTACCCGGTAAAGTTCCCGTTCATCTAAGGAGTGAGTGAAAAGCTGGACTGGAAAATCATGGGGTTTTAATCCAGTTAATCATTAGATATACATCATATATATTTGGTAATGCTTCAAGATCCACACAACCACTATCTTAGTGCCTAACAGTCAAAATGACGTCTTGTGCTCATTTTATTATTCCTAAATCATTACTACTGGTTTTGCTTCTTTTTTTGTGTGTGTGTGGTCATGTGTGGCTTAATCGTTATCGTGACATGCGAATAGGAATGTCCGAGGAACATTCAGTTTGAAAATACGAATATTTTCATTTTATGTATATGTTTGTCATTTGTTTAAGTACCCATTGTTATTTAAGCTATAGTGTAATGTTTACACTAGCATAAGATGGCCGTGATGTTCTGCGGGATTCAAAGTCTCCCTCATGATTAACAGAGGTTTCAACGTACAGATGAAACTCTTCCATTAACTCCAATTACTTCTATAGCTATCCGAAGGATACCTGAGCACGTGGTGAGAGGGGTATGAACACAAAGGCTGTGTCAGATTAAGGTTCAGCGACCTTGAACACTTACTCCAAGACCGTAATCGTGCCTGGGAGGAGTTAGCGGACAAAGTAACAAATTTAAACACAACTAGAACTAATATAGGATATTGTATTGGAAGTTTTTACGATTAAAATATTTAATATATTAATTATCGTGCATTTGCAGCATGAATGAAATGTGTCTGTATTTTACTCTATTTCAAATTAATTGACAAAATGTTCGTAGTTGTGACGAATGAAATATAGAAAACGTGAATACAAACGATCATTATGATGGGAGTTAAAACAATTTTAAGTTGAACTTGGATAAAACAACATGACATAAGTAACTTTTTCAGTCTTTGTTCTGATTCGATAATGTGCCAAAAGTATAGCTCAAGTAGGTTTTTATATTTCCTTTAACATCAATATCCATATTCGTTATGATTTTATATTCAGTAAAACAATCTTTAGTTTGCATTATATTATGCGTTTTGTGATGTTTTCATAAATCTTTTAACCAGTCAAACCAGTCCTTCGGATCAACAAGTCTGTTATATGACTGTCATACGAGCCTGTACTAGTCTCGTTCCCAGTATACTAGGCTAGAACCGGAGGCAATCAATACACTTTAAGTTTTGAGGGGGGGACGTAATGTTGGTGGCCATGAGGTTACCCTAGACAGTTTACCTTGGCTTTCCATGTATGGCTTCTCTGCCGGTAGCGAAACTACCTGCTAAAGTAGATGCTCCTTCATCGTTTCCTGTATCTGAAGGTGACATATTTATGTAGAAATTATGCACTAGTAACTTGTTAAAAATCACACAAGTATTTAAAACGAGACTGCTTCCCCTGATTCAAATGTGTAACAAATAAGTTTGATATTCACATACAGTAGTGTTTAAATTACGAAAAATGTTAGAATTTCGAAAGTTGGAATGAAATGAAAAATAATTCGATTGAAAGAACATTTAAACAGACCGCAAAAAATTAGAAGTTTACCATTATATAGATTTTCTAGTGGCTTTTACAAAATTTGGAAAAGAAAGTTTGATTTGTTTTTTAAAGCGAGTTTTATTTGAAAATTTTAAAGTGGTTATAAGAGCACTTAATTACCATACATATATTAATAGTCGTTTTATTTCTACTAAACAAATCAAAACCAGAAATCGTAAAGTGCCAGAGAAACGAAAAAATAAAATAAAACTTTTAACAAAAAAACTATTTTTGTAATTTTTACAACAGTTTCCACGCAAATGCTAATGACGTTTTTTTGTTGTTGTTTTTTAAAACATCTATGCCAGTTTAATGAATCTGCCAATTGTTGAGAAGTTTTTCATAATTAAATGTTCATTAGTGTATTGATTGGTATGTTATTCAGCTAGAAAATACTCGCCCGCCGATGGCACAGCGGCATGTCTATGGATTTAAAACGCCAGAAACCGGGTTTCGATACCCATGGTGGGCAGAACTCAGATAACCCTTTAGGTAGCCTTGTGCTTAACGTAAATAAAAGCAAATACTCCAGCGTTTCTTATTGTCTTCAAAAAATTACTGAAATGTACATTTTGTAATTTAATTGTTGTTTAGGTTATTATACAAATATTATTTCTCATTATGTAAAACTCGTTTGGGATCAATATTTTTTAAACAGTCATATAATGATTTGTCATACCAACATAAATTATGAATAACTTCTGATCTAAAGAGACAACCTACGTAGACCAAAAGTAAAAACTAGTCCAGTAAATAATTATCTAATTTAACGTAGTAATTTAGTAAGAGTGTGTAATGAATAAGGTCGATAGCCTTATTGTTATCGTGTATGTGAACTCTGATCAAGTTTCTAAAAAAAAAGTATTACCTGAATTACCCACAAATACTTGAACATTTTGGTATATCGCCACAAAATTTAAACTAATAAGTTAATAATCCATTTTGATGTATTAATTATAAAAGCAATATTGCGGTCGAATAACACTTCTTTTTTTAAATATGCTGTTATGATTTGAATACATGACACCTCACAGTAAGTAAGAACGAAAATCCATACCTTGATCAGCCGAGAGCTACAAGTTGTGAAAGTTTCAATACTCAACAGCCGTTTTTATTGCCACAGAATATTTTTATCTATACCTCGATCAGCTGAGAGCTACAAGCTGTGAAAGTTTCAATACTCAACAGCCGTTTTTATTGCCACAGAATATTTTTATCTATACCTTGATCGGCCGAGAGCTACAAGTTATGAAAGTTTCAATACTCAGCAGCCGTTTTTATTGCCACAGAATATTTTTATCTTTACCTTGATCAGCCGAGAGCTACAAGGTATGAAAGTTTCAATACTGAACAGCCGTTTTTATTGCCACAGAATATTTTTATCCATACCTTGATCAGGTGAGAGCTACAGGGTGTGAAAGTTTCAATACTCAACAGCGGTTTTTATTGTCATTGAATATTTTTATATTATTTAAATGGATTTTCTAATTTCATAGATGTTGCTTTAATTAGTGTTTTGTTGATCAGTTGGACCTCCTTTCTATGCATGAATAATCAATGATGTAAATCATGCACGTGTTATGATGCTTTATTAGAAACAAATTATACCACGATCTTTTTAACAATTGAAATGACGTATAATCAGTAGGTGTATAATACATATACAATTGTATGACATTCTAATTAAATTCTTTTGTGTTTAACGCACACAAATGGTTAGCGATATTTTACAACCGAAAGGCTTTGCACCAGTTGATTTATATTATTTATATAGATTGTTTAAACTTTTGGTTTAAAGTGACACATTAATGTGTGCATTTATTTAAGTCTGTTAATATTAAATGGGATTGACTTCACAAACAAGTGAATAAACTGGCCCCTCCTGAACTACAAGATTGAGAAGTTCTCGAAGAACACGTCACAAGAATGGCATTGTTAACTGTTATAACGTATCTTTTTTATTGTATTCTGATTAGACTGACGGCATTCTTTATCTATTACAGTAATTGTTTTATTTTATAATAGAGAACCGTGTATTATGTGAAATTACACCAGACTGCTTCATAGAAAAGTAATATATTTCTAGCACTAACAGACAGGTGACATGATTACTTAGATAACTGAATTTTTATATGAAGAAAGTATTTCCCTCATCAAAAACAACACTACTTTAGTTTTTCTCTGTATTTGAATTATTATCTACTATGTTTTCTATTAAAGCAAGCAAGAGTTTTTAGAACATTTCTGCACTTAACTCGCGAGGTCCATAACATTATACTAATGTAAAAAATATACAGAAACAAGATAGGTTAGCTTAAAGTGAAAATTCAATCGCAAAAAAGTAAACAAAGAAGTTTAAGGTTTGAGACTTAGTTTGACATTATTTCCTCAAGCTACAAATCCCTATTTTGATTCTCTTAAATATTACAGCTTTTAGACATGGGGTCAAAATAGGGATTTGGAGCTTGAGGAAATAATCTCAAAACTAAGTCTCAAACCTTAAATTTGTTTGTTTAATTTTTTTTGCGATTGCATTTTCACTTTATCTTTTTGTTTGTGTATTTTTTGAAGATCCCTATTCCCCGTTATTAAATTAACAATTTTTAATTATCCTGTTTCTTTAGTTTTTTAATGGACATAAACCTGTATAATAGCAATACCGTCCTATTTAAAGCAGTTTAGTTTAATGAAATACGTATGTATGATGCTGTCTTGGGAAACAATGGATAACCTTTGGATTGACTTCATGCAGATTGGATGACTATTGCTCCTGATATCATTGCAACAATGTTATCATTGATAATGGTACTGCATGTATGATCACTATGATGGATAGTGATCAACATACCACATGTTATGTATATACCTATAAAATATGTATCGCTACTATATTTATACCCTATAGCTATATAGGGAGTCTGTAAATATTGGATTGGAGGGACTACTGAACTATACTGGAATGGTGCATAGACTGGACTTTGTAACCGCACGAGTTTCATACATGCATGTAAGCTAGTATTTATATCGATATATATACATGCAGTCTTTATATTTTAAGTTTTAAAGCCATGTACATAGATAGCCATGATAATTTTTCAAGTTATAAAGATGCATGCATATATATTCAATGCAAATATGACAGTGTGTAATATTATAATAGGATGTGTATACAAATAAGCATTTTTAATATTTGTTATAGTTGTTATATTTCTCCGCTGGCCATAGTTAGACCGGTCACGGTTTTGGTGCAGCTGGCCACATTTCCTCTTAGAGTAATATTCTGCACATTCTGGAAGGTCGAAAATGTCTTAATTAACAATTAAGCACTAACTATGACTTGATCACGATTGGTGATGAATTTTGGGTCGTGACACTTCTACGGCCCTCTTTCACTGTGACAACCCTAAGCTCTGGTGAGCCATTGCTGCTGCATACTTTATCGGAAACTAAAAAAAAACATAAATGAAATGTATATATACAAAGTTTCTGTCTGCATAATTCTTGACACTCCTTGTAGTCAGCTTCAAAGATAGCTATACTGTCTGCAGTAACTATAAATTCGCAATCTCGGCTATAATTCAACACTTACTATCAGCCATCACTGTGATTGTCGATCCGATGCTCGAAACTGAGCATGAGGCTATCTTTTAAACTACGGCTTAAAGACTTCTGTTGTGTGAGACAGCCTAAACCTTTTGTATAACGTTTAGACTTTCGTGTAACATGGCCAAAATCGATCATGCAGTAGTAAAAAACAAAACAAAAAAAAATGTGATCTTGTCAGCAGCGTCGTGTCCGAAAGGGCAGGAATCCTATACATAAACAAATGATACGTGACATCAATACAGTTGCAACAGTAAGTTAATAGTCGCTATGGAACATGTGTCATGCCTGCCATATAAACATTAAGTTATATCCATAGCCTTCACGCAGCTATATACATATACATGTAGTAGATTATGAGGTTCCATATAAATCACAGATTACATTAAAACGATTGAGTGTCAACGGTTATACAGCCACTGTTATTTGCTAGGTAGTCAAATATATTCAAAACTACCCCACACAATACGCAATGATACCTTTAGTAATATTGCCGAAGTTTTATTACAATATTCATAGCCATTTTTGCTGTAGGCTGGCGGAACAATATTAAATAATAATAAAGAAAACAAATGGGCGATCCATATTATGAACCACTACTGATTACCTTACTCACAGTGGCTGACAATACTCTTTGGAAGTGAGTGAACTCCTTTCCTTGTGTCATCTTGACTTCAACGTACGGCTTATAGATCAACACATTGATACTTAGAAGATTTTTCTATATATGTTTTTGATTACATTAATTGTAATTAATATAATAAAGATTTTACTGTTTGCAGTGTGACTGTTTGTGAATACTGTTCTGGAACCTTAGAAATTTACCATGTGTATATTAAATATATATAACTTAGAAAGCTGAATGAATATTGAATAGATGATTAGACAACGCTCATGCCACCAGGGCCTCGAATTACCCAAATTTTGTTTTACAATTAATGCTCCCGTTAAATAAGCGATAAGTTTGAGGGCTTACAATACTAAACCTTACCAAGCGATGAACACAACATATATAGTACAATGTGCTTAACAACAACCAACCCAATCTGTAGATAAATAATATCACTTCTTATTAAATCAATAGACGTGACTGGCTGGAATACAGCTTTCTGTACTGTCAGATTTTATAATTTTAGATAGAATAGACCAATGTAATCTGAACTGTTCTTTAAGAAATAAAATACTAAAACCGTTAAAAGGTTAATACCGTATATGTGAAAGAAGTGGTCTAGATGCCGTTGGCTGATAGAAAAGACATTCCGCAAAACAATTAATGAGTAATCACATTTGTAACACTACAGCTGAACCACTGTTATTAGTTCACCCCCACCCCCCAAGTTTATTCGAATTAACTGTAGATATATAGTCACATCTACCAATTGTGAATTTACTAGCGAAGTCTGGATGACCAGTCATTAGCATTTCAGATTGCAAGTTTGGGATTTGTCTTCAGAGGCATGATTTACATAAAAATGATGAGGAAGTCATGGTGATTGACATTATTTTACGGAAGTGGTTTTTCCCTTGGTATTCGGAGCTTCCCAGAGTTCTGCTTAATCATGGTCGCCTTTTTTTTTTTCGATCTTCATATTCGGGACCTCTAACCCACTCTTATTGTATCACCAGACTGAGACTATGCTAAAGTGTTAACATTTATTAAATCAATGAACGTAATTTAAATATCAGTGGAAGTTACACATGTTTCTGTTTATTATAAAAGTAAAATATTATTGATATACCACATCTTCTCTCTCAACCCTCCTAGGGGCGTTACCCACGTTTAGAAAACGTTACTCTATTTTGTACAGTGTAATTAATTAAATTGTTCAATGTTCAGAATGCATTAGATAATATGTTAAAGCTCTATTCCGAAAAATTTCTATAGTATGGTAAGCTATTATTAAAGTGACAATACTTTGATCTTTGAATTTTGCTTCCTATATGAAAAACTTCGAAGTTTTTTCTGGGTATGTCGGCAGTGTCTTACACTTATATTTCTATAGTATTAGAAGAAATACATTACAAAGATTCATATGCCACGAACACCTTCGGTTTGTAAGCGTTCATTACAATGAATATTTTTTTTATGTATGTTAGATACAGAGATGGGTTTTTTTCTATGAATGTTGACTAAGACGTTGCCGTTTTCACGTTACTAGTGTAGTGGAGGGAAATATCCTTTCAGTAAAGTTGTGCCAGATTTGATATAAGGGCTTCTCTTGCAAGTTTGTAAGCTTCCCCGTTTAGCTTTATCTCTGCATAGGCTGGCACATACATCCAGGCAATGATTTCACCAAGGATTGCTTTTTTTGATGCTGTCCACCTGGGTTTAACTACTTTGAAGTTTACACAGTACAGCCCAAATATTATGTTGGTAGCACTGTCTATTTGTGACTCATTGCTTTCAGCGATCCGGAGGAGAGCTCTTATGTAGAATGTTGTTGCTCCACAAAGTGATGAATGCCAAAGAAGCTCTCTCACTTCGGTGGTGTAGGAATCATCTTTTACTATAATGACAGGTGACTGTCCACCATGGTCTTCAGTTAGGCATTACAGGCTTTTCCGCTTCACCCTCTGCCCATTCTCTGCATTTTCTGCTTAAAATGATCTCAACAGATCCCTGTGGCACCAGATGGGCCTGAGATCTCGTGGTGACCAATTGTCTTAGTGGTGGTTGCATTATTATATATAGCACCTATCCACCCATGATTGTCTCCCCAGGTGTCTGGTAACCCATTTTTGTCTAGTGTCTTCCGGGTCATTATGGAGCTGGAATTTTAGGGCATTGATTCATGGTTTTTGCACTGCAAATCACTAGCGAATCATTTTGCTTATAAGTGCTGTTGGTACTCTGCAATGTTGCTGATATTTATATCTCAAGTACATTGTTTGACATGTCCTAAACAGGTGTTTTTTATCATTTTAATCTTATCTAGGTGTGTAACACTCATACTGGTCATTAGCTGTACATAATCCAGAACAGAGTGGACAAGACTTTGGTAGAGCACAAGCATGTGATGTTCTTCAGCTCTCTGCTGCAATTTTCAGTATATTAATGACTTTGGTAGCTTTGGTTATCATAATGTTAATGTGGTTGATGAAGTGGAGTTGTATATCAAAGGTTATCCACAAGTACTTTACTATTTCTTCTAGAGGGATGGCAATAACTGCAAAGGATGATGATGGTTTATCCTCTTCGGCATGTTTCTTGTTGGGTGAATAGTACATTGCCGTGGCTTTGTCAGGATTGGTGACCATTTCTCTTTGATTGCACCACTCGCTAAGAGATGATTACACCTTGTTTTCGATTTCAGCTTTCTTAGAACTTATGTACACCAAAATATCGGCAAAGTATATCACAAGTCATCTGGTTGGGCTGTCAAGGAGGCTAGATCCATGGTGTTGATGTTCAAGAAAACTGATAATGGTGATCCTTGAAACAAACTGGTATATAGATACCCTCCCACTGTCAAGAAGCATCCCTGGCTCAGAACCTTATGCCGATTAGCAATGTTTATAACTGGTAACCAGGCATCTCCGTGTTGTGTACACTCTCTAGTAACAGTGTGGCATGTGTCCTCCCAGATAGATAATCTTTCAACGTATCTTGTTTCTGTGGCATTATCTAGTTCAAGCTGCAGATTTAAGCTGTGTTGGGTGTTGATCCCTTACTCCATAGGTAATCCACCCTAGCGTTGCACACAACTTGGCTACACATAGTTTAACACTGGGACTGGCCTTATTAATACATTATTGCCCATCTCAAACCTGATGACTTGTACTAAAACTAAACTTAAACTCACTCTAACGTTAGATTTATGAGTAATCTAGTGTTAGAAGTGTATTTTAATCCAAGTAACTCTAATTTTAATTAAAGTTAAACACTAGATGTATAACTAACACATAGTGACATTGTACCTATTCCTATAACTGAACTCATCGTAACTGTATGTAACAAAACGAAACACGAACCAGTTCTGTACTTGAAATATGATGACATGTACTAAACCTACACAGCATCTGAAATGTACCTAAATTAAACACGTGACACATGTACTTGTTTGTATAACTTGCCAGTTGATAACTGTATAATTAAATCGATATCCAATTATGTAGTAAGTTGCACAACAATTTGTACCTCACTATAAAGATATATATTTAACTTCCTTATTTTGTTTTTATTCCTCTTTCTCTTTCTTTCTCTTTTTTCCCCTCCTCCTCTTCTCTCTCTTTTTCTCAGTATAAACTCGTTACAAAATTTTACTAGTCACTACCCTTGTTAAGTCTTTATTCTAGAACAGGCATAGGCCTAGTTCGAATTCAAAATGACCTAACAAATGTTAAGCCTTGTTGGTCGTTGTGGTAAAAGCACAGTTTAATCTTTCTTTAATGACTTGAAGCCTCTGTAAAGAGTTCCAGTAAGTTTTTCTCTTCCCGTTTTCTTGTTATTATTAAAAAAGAAATTATATTTTAATATAAACAGCTAAGCCAACCTAGTGATAGTGATTGAAAAAATATGTAATCCATTGGCATATCCAGATGGCGGGGGGTACAGGTGGTGCAACTCCCAGATAGAAATGCCGTCTCTATGTAGAAAATACCAGATGCCACCGCCTGTAGATGATATAAACCTTAGAATGTCACACAAAATATTATTCATTCATGTCTGGCTAAAATCGCAAATCCATAGACAAGCTGGAAAGTTGTGTAAACATGTTAGCAACGGATTTCCATGCAGAGTGATTTTCAGGCATTCTGATTGGCTAGGCGTCAATATAGTGCAGGCTGTAAGGCACATGAATCTATTTACACTTTTGCTGACTTAAAAATCATTTTATCTATATCTACAGCTGCCTTCAAAATACGAAGCAAAAGTTGGGAGTACAATGAAAATTATTATTAATTTGTAGTGTATTTCATTTATTTTATTTCGTAATTATTCTCTCTACGTTTTCTCACAATCGTATTAGGTAAGTGTGAATCCAACACATATTTTGTTTGTATTCAGGTATATTTTGACGGATCTGTTAGATTTTTACTTAATTTTTACAATGAATTGTTGTACTGGATCATGATATTTTGGTTATAGCTATAGATTGCATTAGCTGGTGACGTATTCAAACCCGTAGAGGTGAAGAAAATATTATAAATTATTATTATTATTTTAACTCGTATATCAGGAATTATATTTCCATGTTATAGTCTGCATTATCAGATTACAGAATAAAATGTGACAAGTAAACTGCATTAAGTAACAACACGTTATGATGGCGCTAGTTCTGTGAAATTCTGTATCATAGCTTATTGATATTTTACTAAATACAAGATCAGTTTATTTTTATTTTTCTAATAATGAAACTCTCTAGTATGCCTTCCTTCGAATTATGTTTTGATAACCATATTTTCTGTTGTTTTCGGCAATGAACCTAAAATGTGGTTTTATTTTAGTTTTAGAATGGCTCCAGTTCAAGCTTTAGAAAAGCAAAGCATGAACAACATTGCCTCAATTTTTAACTCAACTCTTCATACGTCAGTAAATTCAATGTCAGGTCCCACTATGTAAGAATCTAATCTATATTGTCAGACCCCCACCCTAAGTCAGAACTTTTAATTTCAGAGGTAGTGACGTCAAAACCTTCGGCATTGGTACCTGCGAGGTCCGAACACTATGTCAGTACCTACATTGTCAGAATCCCAACTTCCCTAAATCAGGACCTCTAATGTCAGAACCATTTACGTTAGAATCTTTGATATTAGCATCTGAATTGTCATAGCATTACGTCAGTAACTTCAATCCGAAAGAAACAATAACATTGAGACTGGAACTCTTTCTCCACCAGTAATCGACAGCTGCTTCAAACTTGAATGTCACTCCTCTCGCACAACACGAATGTTGACTTTGACAGGTTTGCACAGTTGAAAACATCATAAATACGTTAAGAGAGATGTATCGTCAAACAAATGTCAAAGGAAATCGAATGGTGAAATACACATTTAACAAAAACTTGGTTCCTAGAATTCCGTGGTTAATGTACAAATCGCGAGTAACGTGGTGGTTTTTATCGGATCTGTTTTTTATTTGGAAGCTGTAATAACAAATATATTCAAAAAGCAGGTGCACATTAATTCAAACTCTTTTTCAAAAGTTACCTAAAGTTAAGGTTAAGAATGGTAAGTTGAAAGTATGCATTTGAAAAACAAGCTTCATTTCTAGCCAATCATAAAGGTTGTTCAAAGTGTATTGACTTTAAACCTGATACTTCTTTTGAAGAAGATTAACTCAAAAGGTATTACACTTCACCATTAAAGCATCAGTATTTTGTGGACATCATGGATTACCCTTTACGTGGTCATCGGCGGCAATGCCCTCGTTCCAGATTCCATAAGCAAAGGCGTTTTTATGGTCTTCTCAAACTGCAGATAAAGACATGATAAATTACTTGAGCTTCATTTAGAAAATGTAGGAAAAAGTTCAATATATACTTCATGGGATGTATAAAACGAAATTATCTCTGTCGTTGTATTATAACTGTCGTATAATTATACTGGCAGTATGTAGCTTCAAACCTGATTACCGTATCACTCAAGAAATGTTTTTTCACTATTTTATCAATAATCTGTAAATATCCTTTATTAGCGTAGCTCAATTATCTATATAAATAAACGTCAGTGTGTTTGTATTTGTTTCTTATACGTTTCCACATTTCTTGAACAACTGACACCAAACTTGACACAGTGATACAGGATGGCATGAGAAAGCTCATAAGAAGAAAAAACTACCAAATAGCAACTTTACACAGTGATACAGGATAACATGAGGGGGGGTTGAACCGCCCTATCTTATTTCATATTAATAGAATTCTTAAAAACAGTATGTCTTTCTTTTCAGTATTGGTGCCTTTATGTATTTTTATTGCACTTTTAATGTTAAACATGTTAAGAAAGAAAAAAAAACAGAAGCACAGTTTTCTATCCTTTGTAACAAACGAGTTTTTATTTCCCCAGCTAGTTTAAAATAAATCGCATCTGGATCCCAGTTTCTCTACTTGTGAATGTCTGGAACTTAGATAACAACTTGCGCTTCTTTGTGTTGCGCAGTAAGATAGAGAAACTTGTGGTTTGTTATTAATTTCGCGCAGAGCTACACGAGGGTTATGTGGGCTAGCCGTACCTAATTTAGCAGTGTAAGACTAGAGGGAAGGTAGCTAGTCATCACCACCCACCGCCAACTTTTGGGCTACTCTTTTACGAACGAAAAGTGGGATTGACCGTCACATTATAACGCCCTCACGGCTGAAAGGGCGAACCCGTGACCCGCAGATTGCGAGTCAAGCACCCTGGCCATGCTGGGCTATAAGAGAAACTTGTTACTGCATTGTTCATGAGGATTCATTTAATAAAACATTTTTGGAAATCAAGACTACACATTATTTGTTAAATCTTAACATAATTACTATTAGATCATCTTGCACCGATTCATATACCGTGTTTCACTGGAAAGCTGGTTGAATCCATTTTGGAAGGGTACATAGTTGCCGTTGTTATTATAACAATATTATTATAAAATCTGACATGGAAGGTAAAAAGTGTGTTGTGCTTCTGTGTTGCTTGTAAGAAATCTCGGATGGAAGCAACCTCTTCTGTTGTTCCCTATATAAGAGGATCTTTATTTTTAAACGGTTGAGGCCACTTACTTTTCTTGTGAAACTAAACCTCACGTCTTTCAAAAATAACGCAAGGAATTAATAAGACACTAACATTCGTAACAGTTTGAACAAGCGAAACGTGTCATCGTTCGTGATTACTCGCCAGCGTCTTCAGATCAGAATGTTTCAACGAGAATAGAAACAACTAAATTGGAAAAATGCTAAAAAACATAAAACAGACTAAAAGTCATTTCTCACATTTCACATGCACACACAGGCATTGCGGTATTACATGTGCTAAGTGTGTATTCTTTTCTGTATTGATATAAAGTTTCTGTTACGACTGAATTTTTGTATGTATGAGAATATTGCAATGTTGATACTTTTTTTTTCTGACGGACATGTGTGGATCTGAAGTCGTGGATATTCATCATCATTACTGTTTTGTTAAGAAAATTCATTTCTGTTTATCTATTAACAGAACATTCCAGAACTACGTTATGTGCCCCACCTGTCCCGAAGCGTGAACTCGGAGCTTGGCCCAAATTAATACCAACGCAGAGGACAAAGTTTCTCCCTTAACACCCCCACTTACCTGTCGACTTTTCAGGTCATCGTGACAATATTTGAAGCACCTAGTCTCGCCTGGTTATTTTGTACGCTTTGCTTAACTCTCCTGTCTCGTTTTGTGAATAAAACATTACTTGTTCAGCGTATAATGTCGTAATGTACTTCGAGAACCATATTAGGATAAACATAAACACGTGTCTGTGAAATGATATATGTATATGGTGCCAAGTAGATCGTATTAATTCGTCAGTAAATCAATATACTTCAAGTACACGAAATTAAAAGCTAAATACAGCCTCGTATATTGTCATAACGAATATCTATCCATCCAGACGTATATATTTGATATCTTATACAGTGCAAGTAATGTCCCTTTCCAAGTCTCATGACACCACTGAATGAAGCAGCGCATATACGAAGGTGTGTCTTTATACATCATATGTAAATTAGGCCCGCACGACTTTCTTTTACTGTTCTTCAAGGACCATACGGTATAATGGTTTGCATGACTTACCTCGACCTCATTTCAATCAGCCATATACATATATATGTGTGTGTGTGTGTACAGTATTATTTGGTTTATGGTGCATTTCTATGCGTTCTACTTTATATATCAACGCTATTTTTTGCCAAATGAAAACGCTTTATGTTCGCAATATGTAGGCCTTCTATTTTTTGGTGTTTATTTTTAGCTGTTTTATAGTTTTACTTAGATATCTTAAAATCGGTGTTTCTCGAAGTTTTGCTTTTAATACTGTGATGAGTATACTAATAAACTGTATATTCTCTGCACACTAATTTCTTTTATGGGAGTAATAATAACAGGTGTAAAACATAATTCTATTTATTTCCTTTTGAGTTTACATGGTGGTTAAGAATATTTTATTACAATTTACAACTTTTACAGTAAGTAAGATTCGTTTTTAGAACATGTATTACAACTTTTACAGTTAGTAAGATATGTTTTTAGAACATGTAATACAACTTTTACAGATACAAATCTTATTCACTGTAAAAGCTGTAAATTGTAGTAAGATAGTTCTTTTTTATGTTAAAGCTTTGTAAGATAATGTAAAATAAAAGTAATTATACACGAGCCCGTATAGAAAGGGTTTTAAATCTTTAGAGCACACTGACTCGGAAAAGTGGGGACGTTTATGTAAAGTAAACTGAATATCCATTTTCGGTGTTTATCGGTTAAAACCGAAAATCAGAAGCCCTAGCTGTGTTCTACTACTCGGATAGTGTCTGTCTCCACTCCTGTGACATATAAACACTGTAATAGGCACACGGTCTTCTTTCCAATCTCACGATTTTCCTTTTTTAAACTCTTGTCAGGTGGTGTTGCCAGCCAAGTTTGAGTATTTACTTTTGAAAAACAGTTCAGAATATAATTTTAAATATGGTAGTCGTATGCATAGAGACCAATAAAGTACAACTTCGGCTAAAATAATAAATTTTGGGTTTCTGTGATCGTGGGACGGGGATAAGGTGTATTTATGCTGAAAATGCTGTATTACTCTAATTTCTCAGAATCAGTGATATAAATTCAACAGAGTTCTGAAATACCCATCCAAAAGTAGCAATTTTATTTCTGTGCCAGTGAGACATACAAGTGAACCTCTGGCCATGTATGTATACGAATTAATACTGGGGCCGTACAGATGTGCTTTTATGATACTGAGACATATTTTAACTTGTGAAATGTTGGTATATAATTGCATCTTTGTTCAGAGGGGTGAGTATGTCAATAAAAAAATGTTGAAGATGTCAATCAGCAAGTCACTAAACAACCATAGTAGTTATGAAGCCGCGGAGGAATGGTGTGTATCAGAACTACATGTTGGCATCATTTGGAGATGAATGGTGTGTATCAGAACTACATGGTAGCATCATTTGGAGATGAATGGTGTGTATCAAAACTACATGTTAGCATTGTTTGGAGAAGAATGGTGTGTATCAAAACTACATGTTGGCATTGTATGGAGAGGAATGGTGTGTATCAGAACTACATGTTGGCATTATTTGGAGATGAATGGTGTGTATCAAAACTACATGTTAGCATTGTTTGGAGAAGAATGGTGTGTATCAAAACTACATGTTGACATTGTATGGAGAGGAATGGTGTGTATCAGAACCACATGTTGGTATTATTTGGAGATGAATGGTGTGTATCAAAACTACATGTTGGCATTGTTTGAAGTTCGATAGCATAATGTGATACAACCAAAAATAGTCGCTTTTAGACGGATGTGTAATAGGCCTTTCCGATGCAAAATATTCATACACTCAGATTATAATAACGTGTTCTGATCGGGGTCTTAGATTTTTCCAAGATGGCGTCTTGTAACAGGTAAAAATCCACGAACACAAAAGTCAGTGATAAAAGCCTCCCACATATTTCGAGCAACAGTAGCAACACAATCGTAAATATTTTTTGTCTATAAATGCGACAGATATTGTTTCTACGTTAGATTCGTTCAACCGTTGCATAACTCAAGCAGCTGGAGAATGAAACGAGTATTCATCCTATCCCATAAGAAGACATAACGTTCAAGTTGCCGGTCATAGAGACTATGCATTTCTGTGCGATCCTTTTGCAATAGAAACTACGCTGCAGAGCTGTTGTCAAGATGCACGATCGTCAGATGGAGCATGACCGGACGAGCTAACATAGACTGTAACGACGTGGTGAGGCTCCAAAATCATTTTAATGTAGCTTCCCAACCTCTATACTGTTGTAACTTGTACTTCTGTAATACTGGGACATGTAGTTGTGTTTCTGTAAAACTAGGAACGTGAACTTCTGTTACACTGTGTGCTGTTTCACAGTTCTTCAGTATGTACGTACAGAACTATACGTTTAATACGCATCATATAAACTGTTGAAATGTAGTCAGTCGTAACGAACATCTAAAAACAGTAAAGTTTAAACAGCGAGGATATAGGAGTTGTATATTTTTGTGACTTGCACAAGTAATATCTTCGTTCAAATCGTGTTTATTTGTGCATACATGTGTATATCATATTGACATACATTCTTGTGGTTTTATACATAGTCACATCCGCAAGGCTAATATTATTCCTCCTTCATAATAAAAAATCGCGAGAAACAACATATAACTGTACAATAAATTAAAGAACATTTGTAAAGTGCTTAGTATTGTTTTAAATTGTTGGTTTTTAGTAGTTGTTAATGAACTTTATAACATGTATCATAATGTTTACATTTATTGAACAATGCTTGTATAATTTTGTTCTTTTTATTGTCAGAAGAGGGATGGTTTAAAAACAACACTCGGTGCAATAATGACCTTCGTTGCTTGCAAACAGATGTGACTCATTCAGAATGTGGTTTTTGAACTAGAACCTCTACAGTAATCAACAGTTTCACAAGATCCCAGCTCATTTAGATCACAGAGTATGAGAGTAACGAAGTTAGTATTCATGTTCTTGATTTCCGTTCATAATCTCTGTGCAGGTTACGAAGTGTAAAAAAACAACAACAAAAACTAGTCAGTAGCTTGTGATAATAAAAGGAGTGTGAAAAAAATCGATTCTTACAGGTTAATTTAGATTTAACGGTTACCATATAATCACAGAAGCACAAAGAGTTCCGCCTCTTCTGAATGTAGCCATTCACACACGATTTTTTATTATATGACAGGTAACTTTCTTGATATTGTATATACACATCTAAAACAAATAGGGGGTGATATAGGAACTACAGCTAACGTATTGGTACCAGCTTCTAAAAATGGCAGAGACGGTAAGCCTTATATGTAGATTTTCGTGGTATCTATCTTGAGTGTATTGAATACATCATTCGGTGCTTAAGGATCGTGCCTATTTATTTCTTCTACCTAACTGACCATGCTTGCACACTACAATGCATTAGTATTGGTAGCTATGACTCACCGCTTATCGATGCCTTACTAACAAGCAGACTAAATATCAGTTGTGTTTCATGGAATACATTGACCTTATTCAGGTTTTATAAACCGGGCAATCTCTTATTTCATTTTCAAGTGCTATATAAATTTCTAGTTTGTAGAAAGCAAGAAAAACAATTCAAGTGTAATGAATCGAAGAAAACAAAAGTCATACTAAAATAACACTAATAAAAAGGGTTTTAGAACTGAAACACATGAATAATTAACTTTAAAACTGTGCATCCTACAATATTTGTTGATGTGTGCTGCTTATTCTACATATTCGTAACTAGGACTGTTATTATGCTTTGTATGAATTAAATAAAAGTCATGGTTAGTTGAATCAGAAAATAACCATAACATTGAACGAATTTTACAAACACAATTCAACTTCACTGAAGTTGATTTTAATATGAAAATATACCACATTCAAAATCTTACTAAACACCGTGCACTCAGAGTGATAACATTATTGTGATATTCTTAGCCTGCCCTTCTATTACGTTTTCTCTGCTGTATTAAAAAATCAAGTATACTTGCGGACTTCAGTCATCTATAAAGTCTTCACCGCTTTCAATCAGAATATTACTTTCCTGACTGCTTTGGAAGAAGTTGTTACTAGATAGCACAATTGTCCCACTGGAATACAAAGTACTAATTTTGTAATGTAACTGATTGAAGCTAGTAATCGACGTTTTCTTTATGTTAATAGCTGTATGACTCTGTCTAAAATCAGTGTCACCTTAAGCTCGCTAAAGTAAATACGAGTCCAATCTAAAGTTTTGCTTCAAGTGAAAAACGTCCATAGGTAAAAAATTAAATGTGTTGTAGTCGCACTCTGTCGTGTCGTCACTCAACGTTTAGCGAGGTAGTCTATACTTCTTCAATCAAGTGTTATATCCAGAGTGATTGATGACTACTGGTACATCTAGTGTGGAATTATAAAAATAAAGTAACTGGTAAACTTAGTGGTCTTATTTGATACAAGTCAACCCTTACAACAATATTCAGTCACATGAACCATTTCACCATCTAAGGATTTTGTAACCATGCACCTTGAGCTTGTTCATTTGAATCCTGGTCCAAAACACATCTTAGGTGACAAACATATCCCGTGAAAAGTTTTCACTAAATAAACACGGGTGTTCGATTCTTTTTAAGCCACAAGTGAGGACAATGTGATCAATCATGATTATGTCAAACGGCATAGCACGAGTCCTTAAAAACAATTCGTACTCATTTATAGTTAGTTTCCTTACAAGGATGAGCTTCTGGGGTGACCTCGTTTTTTCTTAACGTTTATATACATTGCAAGCTATATTAAAAACGACAACCTATATACACAAGCATCATAGAAGTTATTGGGTCTTCAGCAGCTTTTACTTGCTGTAGTCGTCACATAATTTAACTCACTCATGGGTGAACCACTAAAACGAAAGGATTTACTGTATAGCGTAGTTAATTCTCGTCTGGAAATTCTCAGAATACAAAGTTATACAACTTCAAGTCTTTAATTATCACCCTGTGTATATAATGTAAGTAAACTACAGTGATGTTTCTAATATGCTTTGTGTTAATTAATGTGAACTACAATAAGATTAAACCCAAATACACCCTCACAAAAGTGTGAAGTTAAATCTTTTATATTATTGTGCATCAAATTTAATAATTGTATCTTATCTACAGTACTTGTATTTGTTACTCCCCGAAGTACTTTATCCAACACGTACAGGGTCCGCCAAAACATCTGTAGGGATTTTATATAGTTAGATTTTCCAAAGTATTAAGGAAAAAACACTGTCTGTTGTGTTCAGAATGCAGATTAAGGGTTCAAATTATAACTATGAACAGGTGTACAATCCAACTGTGTACAACCATTTTCTTACTGTAGAGCTTTATTTGAAAAACGAATGCTTCACCATCGCTGCTTAAAGAGCATACTGTCGAGAACTTTGTGTTTAAAGTTGCTACTTCTGAATATGTTATACACAGCAATTGTTGTTTCAACAAGATGGAGCCACTTGTCATACAGCACGAGCAACAATGGCAGTGTTGCATGCATGAACTGTTCTCAAACAAGGTAATTTCTCTTTATGGAGACATAAACTGGCCTCCGCGATCCTCGGATTTGTCACCAGAAGACTTTCTTTTGTTGGATTACTTAAAAGACAGAACGTTTACCAACAAGCCACAGGAATTGTAAAGATAACCTAAAGACAGAAATGAATGGCTTTACGCGTGAAACTTTGACCTCTACAATGGAAGGTGTCATCCTTAGAGCAAACCATTGTGTAGCAGTTCGTACATCTACCAGACATTACTTTTAATACTTAATGGTTCATTAAGTATTATGACTCTAAAATTGGTGGTTGTGTGTGTGTGGTGGTGGTGGGGGGGGGTCGATTCTTATGGCTGACACAGCACAGATAGCCTACCGTGCAGCTTTGTGCTAAACTAACTCTCCTAGTCACCTTTAGGAACAACAGGTTTGTTTGTTTTGAACTTAAGAACAAAACTACACGATGGAATATCTGTGCTTTGCCCCCACGGGTATCGAAACCCGGTTTCTAGCGTGGTCTTCTTGAATATGTTTTCTCCATATTTCAGCAGTTTAACAACATTAGATATTTGTGTGTATTTCTTAAGCAAAACTCTGTTTCTCCTTAATTAAGTGAAGAACAAGTTATCCCCTTTTCAGAGAAACGCCTACGAATAAGAGTCATGATGCTCTGTATACTATATTGTGTTACATAAAATTTGTGTGTAAAATATCAGATGTATTTATATTCAACTGATTTTTTTTACATATTTTATAGAAGACCTTAGTAACAATATATGTAAGTAACCATTAGGTCACATGATTAACGTTCACTTA
This sequence comes from Limulus polyphemus, assembly GCF_000517525.1. Taxonomy (NCBI): domain Eukaryota; kingdom Metazoa; phylum Arthropoda; class Merostomata; order Xiphosura; family Limulidae; genus Limulus; species Limulus polyphemus. The sequence goes on along the minus strand of NW_013666611.1, from coordinate 107,444 downwards.
ACCACCGTTGTTTCTATAATGAGTTATTATTTTAGCTGATACTCCCCGATTCGGTCTTCTTCACAGAGAGCTTGTGTGTAATGGAGACCAAACTTTCCCTGAGAAGTAGGGTGTCAAAGCCATACTTTAAACACCGAGGTTTTGCTTTTTAACTTTTTATAAACCGTGCTTGAAAGAACGTAAAAAAAATATCGTTAGATAAAAAATTCAGTTTGAACCCTATTTTCGGAAGCTTCATCTTTATGAAAGGAGTTCTTTTTTATCTGCATGATACTTCAGAGCTATCTCGAGTGGCAAATGTTTCGCTTAGTGGAAAGTATCTGCAGTATGTCATCTTCAGCTGAAAATGTCTTGGACTTCTGCCGTACATGTTCCGACAAAGACACTCTTTTATTAAATATCTGTCGGTGGGAGAGCGAAAAGGCAATTGTGGGCGAAAAAAAAAGAGGAGAAAATAGGTGGTTTACGTGGGAGGGAAAGATGTATGAGACAGATGTTGAAGCTTAATGGCGCAACATGCTTTCATATGGCAGCTCGATGGCCTTTGTTGACACGCGGCAAGCACGTGTCCTTGCTAGTACAATAAAGAAGGAAGTCCGGTTTCACGGTCTAACTAATTGAAATTGTTCGAATTTTACATTCTCGTAATACGAGTTTTTAAATGCATGTGCAGTATTAGTGTCAAACGTATTAATGTATTCGCTTTTTAAATGTCATTTAAAGGAAACAATAGATAACAAAATGTGTTTTATAATGTTTACTGAAGAAGTGAACCGTTAAAAATAGTTTCACTAAATATTAGAAACGTCTGACATTTTTCTCTTCTAGGTAAATAATATATAATGATCTTTATATCGTTAATGCATATATGCTGTTTTTTAAGTATTTATTTTTAATCTTTTTCCTTTGATATTTTAAGAAAATAAAAGAATATAATGAACAAGGCCTAGAAATAAGATAGTGTAAATGTTCATACACAGCGTGGTCACAAGTAAATAGACACTATCTTTTCAGAAAAAAAACGAAAATTTTCAGCCATATTCACATGAATTGATATATTTGTAATTTAATTAATATCTAGTAGATCTTCCTTTCGCTTCTTGGAGTTCGTTGATCCTTTGGGGCATCGTGAGAATCATCTCGTCAATTTTAGATTGTGGGATTTTCGCCCACTCTTGCTACAAAACTTGGAGTAGATCGCTCTTCGAAGTTGTTGTTTGTTTTTGTTGTTACCGGCAAGTCAAGAAACAACCGAGTATGGCCCAGAGGTTTTCGATGGGGTTCATGTCAGGAGATTGGCTCGGCCAGGGCAACTTCTGGATACCATTTTCTTCCTGCCACTTTTGGGTGTTTCTAGCAGTGTGACAAGGTGCTCCATCTTCCTGGAACAACGTTGTGTTCTTGTCCACGAAACCTGAGGAATAAAGTGGCAAGAGTCCTTCCTCCAATACTTCGACGTATTTCGCAAAATTTATGTTGCCAACGCACTCCACTAAGCTCAATCTCCCACTAATCCAAACAGCTCCCCCAAACCATCACGCTGAAACCACCATGCTTCACAGTTGGCTGCAATCTGTTGAGCCAAAACTCTTGGTGAGGCATTCTCCAGGCCCATATCTTTCCACTGTCCGAAAATTGAGCGAATCTTGATTCGTCTGAGAACAATACGGTCTTCAAAAAGTCCAGAGGCTTGATCATCATATCACTTGCCAACTTCTTTCGTTTGACTATGTTGGCAGGTCTTACTAACGGCTTCCGTCTAGCTGCTCTGCAACGATAACCCAATCTGTGAAGAATCCGTTGAACAAATTTCGGGCTCATCCCACCAACTTTGGCCACTTCTGCAGTCGTTAATATGGGATCCATTTCGATGCTCCTCTTGACAGCCCCTTTTGTCCTCTCCGATGGACCAGGACGACCCGGACGCTGCTCAGTTGTTTCCTTGCCGTGGTTCCTGAACTGCACGATGATCTGTTGACTGTCGAAAGCGGGATTCCCAAATTCTG
>NW_013666611.1:95240-104448 GCF_000517525.1 Limulus polyphemus | reverse complement strand
CTGCTTGACCAACTGTCCTTCCTCTAACAAAATATGACAATTCGAGAGAACCTTGAGTTCTAGGCATGTCGTAGGACAAAATAATTAGTGTGCGGGCCATTTTCATTTATGTAGTGCTCTGTGAACACAAATTAGTTAGCATAAATCAGTTAAATGACGAAAAATTAGGTGTCTATTTACTTGTGACCACTCAGTGTAGATGTTTTTGTGCACGTGATTTCACTACTTATTTTTGATATATTTTTATTTAACTAGCTATGAAAATCAAAACGTGTAATAAAGTCGTTCTATATTATTCCGTTTCAGAATCATATTGTAATTAATTTTCAATATGTGGATATGAGGGTTCTTAGTTCGTGGCTTATCGCTACAAAAAATGTACCTCGCACATTGCGCTATGGGTGCGTTAAAAGAATGACGGTCAAGTCCCACTATTCAGTCAGACAAAAGCAGCCTAGTCCAATAGTTGGCAGGTGGTGCTGTTGATTGGCTGCTTTCCCTGTAGTCTATCGGTCCAAAATTAGGGACGACTAGCGCAAATAGTCCTTGTGTAGCTTTGTACGAACATTTTGAAAGAAACAACCTTGAACTCGTGGATCACATTAGATAAGAATTCGCTTAGTCATATAGGTTTTCTTTACTGTGGAGGCCAATCTGACTAACTGTACTCGCGAAGTAATAAGCAACTCTTACACTTTGTCCATTTGTCTGTTTTCAGAGCTTTTCAGGCCATCAAACACTGTTTTACATAGACGCTAAACAACAAACCGTTTTACAGAAGAAGTTAAAATAAGTAAAAGAAAAATACAACCAATACATATTTTACACTTAATATCTAAAAATTGGACATTTTATATTGTGATACTTTGTTAAAGCAAAAGTATAAAAAAAACAAATAACGTCCAATAAAATGTTAATTTTATGCTGTCAGCTAGAGAAGTATTTGTGTGTGTGTGTGTGTGTGTGTATAAATAACGAAGCATGACACACATGTAGAGATCACATGGGCAGACATTCATGTTAATGTTTTTCTAATGTTTACAGCTTATTTTTGAAAGTCACTAATTTGCACACACACACACACACATTAATATATTAGGTCGTCAAGAAATTAATGTTTACGTTAGGTTTAACTTAGTCAAATCAACAGGTTTTCTAACAGTCATTATTGTACAGAACTGTTACATACTGGCTCCCAACTGCCGTTTTGTAAGTTTAAGCCTGACAGTGAGTACAGCATGGCCAGGTGGTTAAGGCACTCGACTCGCAATCAGAGGGTCGCGGGTTCGAATCCCTGTCACACCAAACATGCTCGCCCTTTCAGCCGTGGGGGCGTTATAATGTGACGGTCAATCCCACTATTCGTTGGTAAAAGAGTAGCCCAAGAGTTGGCGGTGGGTGGTGATGACTAGCTGCCTTCCCTGTAGTCTTACACTGCTAAATTAGGGACGGCTAGCGCAGATAGCCCTCGTGTAGCTTTGCGCGAAATTCAAAAAACAAACAATGAGTACATAGGCTTTACATGGTAAGGTTATCATGCCATGTTTCCTAATTGTCATGGTGATGCAGAACAGTTAGTTACGTACTGGTTTCAACCTTTAACCCTGGAAGGGGTAAAACTGCTATCATGTAAGTTTAAGCCTGACAGAGTCTTTACTGAGTTACTATTTGTAGTTATGTCACACTGAAATGCCTATTGTTATTACAGTTGTACTAGCAACTAAATTGTTCAATATATTGCTTAGATCTAGTATGCCTTTCATTTCAGACGTTTAGTTTTTGTGGATTTTTCTTTATCATGGCGTGTTAATTAGATAAATACTTGCAATTGTGTGACCAAAATGTACTTACCTGATAACCTTTGTATTCCATCATAAGAACTTCGCATGTCATCATTATATATGATAGCAAGAGAATGGTACCACCTTCAGAATTTTTTTTTAATTGTGCTATTTGAACCCCACCTACCACCCATTTGTGTAGGCTGCAGCGTGAACTCTTAGACTCCTAGTAATCTAAGTTTTATTGTAGAATATGACTTACTAAACTCCTCAAAAGTCTGTTAAATATCACCGGAGATTTATCTTAAAGCAAAGGGAGCAAGTGACCCGGCCACAGGGCATTCATTGGACCATTCAACTCTCAACACCACGTGCCCAAAAGCATTTAGAAAACTGTTGACATCACCATGATCATTGAGCTTGAGAATAAGAGCAGAGTGATATGTATTCAAGGGCGAATGTAGAAGGGTCAGAATCCCCCTTTTTTTAGAGCAAAAAGGAAAAAACAAGCAAGTATAGATTCTAATGCTCAGTTTGTGACGCTGTAAAATTAGCAATAATTTTTATATATAAAATCAATTAAAATTGGAAAGGTGCATCCCTTATTATTACTTGTGAAACCATAATGATATATCTATTTTATTAATTACGTATTAATAAGAAGTTGCATACATCATTACAACAATAGACCGATGTATTAAGGTAATATTTTGGTCTAAAGTCCTTCATCCACCCTTCTAGAAATGGCATGCGTTACGTAACTATAAAAATTAATTAAAACTTTTTACCTCATTTTATTTTTTGCGCTTCTATTTATAACATTTTAATTTCAGATTTCCCCTATTAATGTTATGTTATATCCAACTGCATTTACTTGCTACACCTGTTGTCCCGCTTTCTTCTTGTTTTCCGTCAGTTTCAGTGTATGGGCTATATATTCCTGCTCCTTTAAAATACTGAAACTAGATGTACTTCCGCAGGGTCTCCGAAAGTGTTCTGTTTCAAGAGTAACTAAAACCAAAATTTAGAGTAACAGATATTTTTATTTCTTGCTTTTGAAGTTCATATGTCGTACTGTGTTGTAGCCTACATATTGCTTGATTATTCTCGTGATTCATGGCATGCGCACGTTTTACTGACGTCACGACAGTACAAACTGCTTCCTTTATGTGACGTCATTTTGGTGTTTATTGACTGATTGACAACACACTACTGTATTGTAGTGTGTTGTCGTTAAAACAGGTGACCACTCCGAGCTGCCTTCGCCACCTTTCGGGGAAATGAGGAACATATTACTCGATCTCGTTAGCAGTGTTTATAATAAAGACACTTATCGAGAGTTTGTTTGTTAGTTACATGTCTGGTGTTTACACACTACTTGAAATGATTTTAAAGTTGTCTCAACACGAGATTCTTGTTAACAGTTTAAATTACATAAACTTTACAAACATAGCTGAGTAGCGCGTAACAAATAATTATCACACCTTTCGTCAGTGTTGAAACCCACAGTAGCCTCAGGTGGGTTCATACCTCGTATTAAAGACCTTAAATATTATGTCGTTATATCCAAGTCTTTGTTCATATAGCGTTGTGTATTTATATAGAGCTTTAAAAAAATTGATTTAGACTTAACAAATCATCCCCATATCCCTAGAGTGTTTTAACGGCTTTAAAGTTTGGCCTAAAAACGTTAATATACCTTTATACGGAACTTACAAAATCATTGCATATTTCGATAGTTTCATTTTGTTTCAAACTTTGTAATTACCTTGAAAAAGGTACATTATGCCGATAATAAATTACCGCTTCTCTGTTTCTGTGTGTGTGGTGTAACTTGTCTGTAATACTCAAGAAAACGACAGTGCTGAGAAATTAATATAGGTTTGGAAAACGGTTAGTGAGGGTATCATTACCATCAAGAAAAATGTGTGGAGTACAACAGTATGTTCCTTCGGATAGCTAGATAGATAAATAGACCATACTCAATGTTAACAAAATGTTTTAAGATGGTTAAAATAAAATGAGTACATCTGCTTCCAGAAAACAAACTAATTGTTTGAATAACGATCCCGATTATTCACACACACACACAAGCGTTTCAACTTTTCAAAAGAGACAAAGATGGAAAATAGCTTAATTTATTTACTGTTCTGTAGTATTCTTGGAGATAAATTTTAAGATGCCTCACGACTATTTGATAGAACTGAGTTTTTCTTAATAGCATGCAGGATAATATTTTCTTAAACTGGTGAAGGTAAGTTTTTAAATAAGTGAAACATTTAGATTTATAGATTAAGTTAGATTTTACCAAGTAAAAAATATTTAACGGAGCATCTTATAAAGAAACAAACATGTGAAATGGGTTATAATATAACAAGGAATTAAAGATGTTGTTTTTAATGGCACTTTACACCTTGTCTGGTTTTCTTGTTGTCACTATTTAACAGTTCATATGAAGTTCGTGCTTTTCGTGAGGAAGCCGCATTATATCTAGCATAAGAATGTGTTACGTAAAGTTCTCTTCAGTTCGTTTTGTTTTCTATTTAATTTATAAAGCTTCGTGTGTCCTTATGTCTGTCACTAACGAAAATGTTCCAACTTCCCGACGTCTGATTGCCACGAAAACTTCAGAGGTTCTTAGTTATGGCCCGGAGGGGGGATTCCAATATCCTTTATATCATCCATTTTTTCATTCCCGCGGACTCGTGTTGTGTTCCAATGTTCCATTTGCTACTGTATTATAAAGAAATATGTCAGTTGTTTTCTTCGGGACATTGAAAACATTTAGATTAAAAGAAAATATTGAACATATAAAAACGTGTAATATATTTCTTGGAAAACTCTATTGACTCGCACTGACACTAATTCTCGCACAGTTTCAAAGCCAACGAAAACAGTGGCTCGTGTAGCGTGGTTATTTTTGTTGGTGGAGATAAGCACAACTCCTGTGTACGACTAATCTCCTTGGTTACTGCCCTCGTGTTGTGGTTCTAGACCAGCCTTCCTAAAGTGGTGAAATTATAGGAGGTGTTTAGAGGAGCATCTCTGATGTCAGTGGTTAAACGATTTGTAATTTACCTGGCACCATACTTCAGCATATACACAAGTTAGGTATCAACGTGTGAGTAGAAAACTGCTTGTTACAAGTTAACAGCATCAAGTTAAGCATTTTCAGTGTAGTATGTTTTTTATTTTTTGGGTTGTCATCACTGTAACAGCTATAAAAATGGATGTCACAGTGTTATAAACTTTACAGAACAATGGTTTGGGAAAGTATCTCTGTATTTATATTTGTACGAAAGTGGAATTCGATATAACATAGTCATAGTTTTCATCAGTATATAATTTCTTTATTATCATTAATATACGTTTGAATTCGTATTCAATCGTGAGTTTCATTTCATCTATATACCTAATTCCCCCTCATGAGACTAGACTCGGCTAATGATTCCCGAGTCAATTATTTGAAAAAAATAATATCAAAAAAAGGAGTAACTGAGTTTAGGATTCGTTCTTAAGCCACAACGGAAACAAACATAACGGACTTGATGGCTTTTAATAGTTCAACAGACACTGAACAGAGGGGGGGGGAAAAAAAAGCCTTATGAATGAATGTAGTTTTTCAGCATAAAAAATTGTGTAAAATATTACAACATAGATGTAGATGACGTGAATTAAGAGCTTCACACTTCAAATTTATTTGTAATATTTCACTATATATGAATATTATGAGTGTTATACTTTATGATCACATATAAGCTCATTATTCACCTTACATTAGTACTGTTATTTATACGAGTAATGAATATGGGACGTATTAAACCAGGTGTATGTTAGACTGGGGTTCTTTGTGCACTCTAAATGCTGTGGTTTACGAACATACACTTCTCAGGCCTGACAACTTTCAAGAACAGCAAAGTTTTGTTTGTTGCCAGTGTATAGTAATTCCATGTCTGCCCACTAGAGGACAGTATCGTCATTGAAACTATTAAGTTGCTATACAACAACGAAACTTCTCATGGTGTATTAGTTATATAAGTAGAAAGAGGAAAGTTGCATGCTTCTATAGATCGAGCATGGTCGAGGTAATCATCCATTTTGTGTAAACTTCCTGCATTAAAAGCTGCTCTCTCTCTCTCATCGCTTTACGTTCAAGTGTGCATAATGTACACCTGGTTGCCAGCTGTTAGCCTGTAATAATTTGAATTTCTGTAAGATATGTAGCATATAAGGATATATTGAAATTAATTATACAATATGAAAAACTTGGCTTCTTCTTTATTTATTGCCAAAACGTTGTAATTATTTCATAACATTTTCCAGTTAGCTTGCATTTCAGGGAAAAACGATAAACGTGTGTTGTTCTTTTGTGCTTTTCCATTGTTGACTGTCACATAACTAAACTACAGACTGTAACTGTTATATATTTAAACTACAGACTGTAAATGTCCTATAGCTAAACTACAGATTACGTACTGTTCATAGATGTCCTGTTGTTACGGACGAAAGAACTGCCATATTTCACCTTTCCATAACTAGAAAATGATATGGCTTTATACAGGTACATATTTCAAAATTTCGTCTAGATGTTCTGCATGCTTGAAGTTCACGTAAACAGGATGGGAAGACTATAAACTTAGACAAAGGTTACGTACCACAATGGTCACACGGTAAATTGCTAATATTTGCTTGACTGTTTCTCTATCATGCTCCCCTAGGATGGGGGGTCGTATTCAAGGGGTGTTACAAACTTGTATACAAGTTAATATGAGTTGGGGAATTATTTCTCTTGAATGCGTAATAAAAAATGAGCGTTCACGTAGGTAATCTAGGATTGTGGGATATCACACTAGGGACTTTGATTTTGATTTACTGCAGAATTCCATGAATATCGATCCAGTGTTTTTCTCTTGTATACTTTTTTTGTCCAAACTTCAACAACCAATCAGTGTTTTCGTTATTCTTTTGTTTTACACATGTACTTCAATCTTTTACTTCGCTGTTATATTCGATTTATTTTTTTGCAAAATGTATCCTGACTTCGTTATTTACTGTGGATTACTTGCAGCTTACCTTTAGAAAGTCAGTGTACCTGAATACCTTACCAATTCATTCTATCGTGCCTGTCATGGCTTGATGGGCACTCGACTCGTAATCTGCTGGTCGCGAGTTCGAATCTCGTTACCGAACATGCTCGTCCTTTCAGCCGTGAGGCGTCATAATGTGACGGTCAATCCCACTGTTCCTTGGTAAAGAGTAACCCAAGAGTTGACGGTGGGTGGTGTTAACCAACTGCCTTCCCTCTAGTGTATTAATTCTAAATAAGAGAAGACTAGCTTAGATAGCCTTCGAGTAACTTTGCATGAAATTCCCAAAACAAACAAATCAATCTATCGCTTGAAAATGTTTGTGTGCTCTATACAGTATAGTGTATAATGTTATTGTTATGGCCATCCAGAATTAATTGTTGAGTAAGAATGATAATAATACGTAGAGGGCACGTTTGAACAAAATTGAATATATAGACGTGGGTTTTTATAATGTGTATTTTTAATTACCAAACACTACCGTTAAAAGTGATAATAAACAATGTTATTTTGTATCCACTTTACCACTTATGTTAATACGTTTTTTAATCTTAAAATAACGTTTATTTCGCGTGCCAGAAGTGTTTGCGTCCTATAATAACTCTGTTGTTATTTTATATACCTGTACAGAATGTTTAAATACAGCTTGAAATTAATGATTGTATGTTTGCGTGACACGTTATGTATATTTGGAAGAATAATATGAAGCTTTCGATAACGGACTTCAAACGCTAAAATATGGAGTTCAATTCCCTACGATGGACACAGCAGATAGATAGCCCAATGTGGCTTTACTCTAAAATAAAAAAAATAAAGTTAGGCAATTGTACTATAACCTCTGACCTTGAGTGAAATGGGAACCACCTGTTTCTTTGCTTTGTACCGTCAGTTTTGGTTTCTATTTTAGTGAACGCTCCTGAAGAAGCTGTAAAGCGAAACGTTGAGTGTCTAATTAAATAAAAAACAACATTTTGGTGTTATAAGGTCGTTTATTTCTGGTATAGACATATTACATTGTTTCCACTTGCAACTTCTTGTTGGCGTAAACATGTAAGGGACACAGCAGTATTCACTGTTGCATGGCCGTTAGTGTTAATGCAGTATTTTAAGTTTTGTTTCAGCAAATTGTCATTCATTAATGGGGTTTTAAAGCTCTTCTTAGTCACCAATAAAGCAACCTAAGTCATTATTCCACATTATATATCGAACCACGTATTTAATGATTATGAATATATGTTATAAAATCCTTTTCATTCTCGCCAAACGTATTAGCATTAGGCCTCTAAGTCTGTTTTTGATTGTTACCTTTGGTGAGAATGAAAAGAAATCTGTAATATATATATATGTAATCATTAAATAAACTGTCATTCACTGAAATTCAGAAATACAATAAGAGCAACTTTTACAGAAGACAAATTCCGATTTCAGTAACAACAATAAATTGATCCTTACTATCAAGTCATTACCGGGTAAGAGTTGCATTAAAATAAGACCTTACTTTCTGTAAAACATGCTGTTATTGTATCTTTGAATTAAGTATTTGTACCTCACTAAACATTAACATTCAGTTTATTTCGTGTTTTTACAGTTGACGGGTGATAAAAAAGGAGGTTGGTGTAGATTCGGAAATAAGATGCGTGTGTTTACTTAGTGCCCAGACTAATCATTCCTGATATGTTGTTTTCTCGCCAAATACTCGTCATTTAGTGTGTAATAGAGCGTATTTCTAGTGTAACACCCATTTTCAATGTTAGGTTGGTGGGTCTCTTGAAGATTTATTGATGACAGCATCAGACAACTTCTTTTATTTAAATAATTGTTAGTAAGTTTTTAGTCGCTGTTTGTGTATGCTGCTGTTAAGATTACACATTGTCATGTGAATAATGTAGTCATCTTTTGACTTCCTAGTTATATCATAGAAGACATAACTTTAATATTGTTACGTCTCCGTTTGTTAATTGATTTTTCCGTAACTTTGTTCCGACGAAACTTAAGCAACACAAGTCTTTACTTAATAAAACTGGTTTATTATTTCCGAATATAATTTTACCGATACACTCAACTTCAACAATCGCGCTAAAACAAACGCTATATCAACGAACGTCAATAATACTTCTGACTGCAGATCAATTACATACTGTCTATACACACATTACCATCATCTCCCGCGTCACGTTTTCCCCTCTCATATATACCCGCCTACCCCATCTAGCAAACACTAGAGCATTAGCCAAAGTACATGATAGTTCTAGAAACGTTGCGTCACAGTAGTCATGTGACTCGATGACGCAACACTGCCCCCTCCTTAGTATTCGTTCGTCCCGAACAATAACCACATAC
>NW_013666611.1:89425-94240 GCF_000517525.1 Limulus polyphemus | reverse complement strand
GTCTATACACACATTACCATCATCTCCCGCGTCACGTTTTCCCCTCTTATATATACCCGCCTACCCCATCTAGCAAACACTAGAGCATTCGCCAAAGTACATGATAGTTCTAGAAACGTTGCGTCACAGTAGTCATGTGACTCGATGACGCAACAATATGTTGCCTGTAGATTATATTTTGTATAAAAAGGTTTGTATCTGAGAAATAATATCAGCGAAGATTACCGCATATTGTCATATTACGTAAACCTGATTATAGTCTTTTTGTGTTTGACAAGACAATTCTTAATTTTTTGCTATTGTCTTTAAAACTTAATGTTTGGTATTTTCCTCACCAGACGGAGCTATCTCATAATCTTCAGGCGCTGTCTGAAAAGGCCAAAGGAACTACAGAGTTCATCCATAATCTGAAGAGCATGGTCGAGAAAGTACCAGTAAGTACGACTTGTTATGGTTAGTGTATTTTTAAAGTATTTAATCCATATTTCACATTATTATTTTTATTACAATATTTTGATCATTGGTGTTAGGTAGTGTCTATTCTCAGATACTTTTATGAAATAGTTAACAGTTTAACAAGTTTAGGAGTTTAGACTGAAGTCGTAACGCACCGTTGTTTTTGTTCTCTAATGTCCAACTAAAGTGAAACGATTGTGAGTTTAACAGTTGAATAATTTTAGTAGTTGTAGACTGAAGTCGTAACGCACCGTTGTCTCTGTTCTCTAATGTCAAACTAAAGTGAAACGTTTGTGAGTTTAACAGTTGAATAATTTTAGTAGTTTTAGACTGAAGTCGTAACACACTGTTGTTTCTGTTCTCTAATGTCAAACTAAAGTGAAACGTTTGTGAGTTTAACAGTTGAATAATTTTAGTAGTTTTAGACTGAAGTCGTAACACACCGTTGTTTCTGTTCTCTAATGTCAAACTAAAGTGAAACGTTTGTGAGTTCTGACTGTCAGTTGTATTAGTTAGTCCGTTCCTAATGGGTTTCATATCATTGGTTGTAATATCATTTAGTACAATAACTTTTTGTAGTGTTTTGTTTGAAGTTAAGCACAAAGCTGCACATTGGACTATCCGTGCTCTGCCCACCACGGGTATCAAAACTCGGTTTCTAGCGTTGGAAGTCCGCAGACATACCGCTGTGCCACTGGGGATTTTTTGTAATGCATACATATTGTATTTTTTATGGACTTTGTCCAGTTCTGGTATTGGATTGAAGGCTTCATATGGCAAATAAGAAACATTCTCTAAAATGTTTTTAATACTTCTAGCGACTTAAATTCGTTATAACAACTAGGATTGTAAAGTAAAACGCTTATAATATATCATAATGTTTCAGTAAATTTTATCAGCATTTAACATCAGAACATTGAAAGGTTTCTGATTCTACAAGGACATGTACAGAAATTAAAATACAAAGGTGTATACATTTTAACTTGCTTGTAGTGCACCATTGTTTAAGAGTATTTTTCTAACGTTTCCAGGACAACTGTATTGAGTTTGAAGCCACAATAAGCTCCCAATGCGATCTGTTGATTAAGGCCGTTCACACTAGGAAACAACAGCTACTAGAATTCGCCAGACAGGAACGAGACCACAAGATCAAGACACTCCGCGACCAGATAACTTCTTGTACTACCAAACTTCAGCAGACAACGGGACTTCTCCAGTTCTGTATAGAAGCTTTAAAAGAGACCGACCCAGCGTCTTTCCTTCAGGTAAAAACGTGTTTCTAGCTTCACAACTTTTTTATAGGTAAAAGTTGTCTCTGACCGAATTATTTTTCTAGACGTACAAAAAATGGCTCAAAAAAACAATTTATTTCTATTTCCTTGTCTTTACTGCAGTAAAATTCTTAAAAACTGTTCGTAACAAATGCTTTTCTTTCTTGTAAAAATTGTAATTACTGATTATTTTTATCGTATGTAGATTGGGAATTCGTTAACAAACCGAGTGTCGTATCAGGACGTAAAGTGGCACAAAGAAGTTGGCAACACTCCATGGCTTTCTCACCAATTCAACCTAACTCTTGACCACCAGTCCGTCTTAGAGTCTATCCAGCAAATGACCTTTACCCAAATGAAACGTAAGTAATCCCACATTGAAGACGTGATAAACCGTATTTTAGACGTGTTTGCAGGTTTTTTTTGTTTGCCACATTTTTCACGTACGTTTTGGTTCTCTGTTTGTATGTTGTATCTTTAACCTGTGTGCTGTGTTGTGTTTTCTAATCTCGCGTTTTATATGCGATTTAAATTATCAGCCTAATCTTTCGTTTGCCATTTTTTTTTTTAAATGTTTTGGTTTGATTACTAAAGAACAAACAGTACAAATATCGGAGAATTTTACAGTTCGCAAGTCAAAGGGTATTTGTAACTAACAATAATACATCTCTGGTTTTTGTTTTGAGCTATCAACGTTCGGTTCAGAAAAATATACGAACATTTCTTTTGGAAACCATGGTTGAAAATAATTCTCTACCAAGTAAAAGTAGTTAGCTTTCGTATTTGTAACGTTAAATCAGTCACTTTGAACATCTCTACCAAGTAAAAGTAGTTAGCTTTCGTATTTGTAACGTTAAATCGGTCACTTTGAACATCTCTACCAAGTAAAAGTAGTTAGCTTTCGTATTTGTAACGTTAAATCAGTCACTTTGAACATCTCTACCAAGTAAAAGTAGTTAGCTTTCGTATTTGTAACGTTAAATCAGTCACTTTGAACATCTCTACCAAGTAAAAGTAGTTAGCTTTCGTATTTGTAACGTTAAATCAGTCACTTTGAACATCTCTACCAAGTAAAAGTAGTTAGCTTTCGTATTTGTAACGTTAAATCAGTCACTTTGAACATTGGAAGATTTCTAGATAACCATAGCTGCTAACAGTGAAACGTCAGAGAAGTGAAAACACTCACTATTGCTGTTGTGTAACTATTGAAATAATTTGTTTTTAGCTCCAGTTCGGCCAGTGACGATACCCGAGGAGTGTATAGCAGAAAATAATTGTATTACTATAGCGTGGCAGCCACAGCCGGCTAGTTTTGTGGAAGGCTATATATTGCAGCTTGACGATGGAAACAACGGGGAATTTCGAGTGAGTAGGTTTATACAGATGCAGAATTTTTGTAAGAATGAGGTGAAATTAATTAATATTATAGTAAAAAAGTAACATAGTCACGTGATTCATTCACTAATCGCACGTATTTAGTGGTTACAGCTTGCAAACATTAAAAAACTAAAATATGAATCTTAAACGGTTCTTGTACGTAAAAATATGATTAAAAACACTATTAACACGTTACTATTTAAACGAACCAGTTTTGAGGTGGTTTCAGCACATGTTACGATCAAGAATCGCCACGTGGGAGAAATAAGCTAAAATAAATAAAATAAAAATGACAACTTGTAAAGTTGACTATTCCACGTGTACACAGCTTGGTATTGAAACGTGTTCTTCGTGAACCGCTTCGAAACGTTTAAACCCCGTTTTTTAGAAGTGATATAAAGATGTAAAGCCAAGATATAAGTAGGAAGTTCGTAGCTAGTAAATAAATGTGTAACATAGTATTTGAATCCAAAAATATGCGTGAAAGCTTTTTTCATTTTTAGAACATGATGTTAGGCACTTTCTCAGTCGTTTCTGAACTTTATGTGATCGTCAAGATTACGCGCTATCGTCTGACATTTCTATTCCCATTGTAACAAGCTTCTTTCATTCTTAGAACATGGTGTTAGCCACTTTCTCAGTCGTTTCTGAACTTTATATGATCGTCAAGATTACGCGCTATCGTCTGACATTTCTATTCCCATTGTCACTAGCTTCTTCCAAGATCAGTCAGGTTAATCTTAGACCACACATTTGGTTAAATTTAACACCGGCCATCGTGTTCATAGGAAAGTCGGAGCAGTATGAAAACTAATTTCGTTATTCATGGTTCGTAGATAACACTGAAGTGGTCTTGGAATGAATAACGCAATACGGGTTCGTAGATAACACTGCAGTGGTTTTGGATGTATTGCGTTACCCATGGTTCGTAGATAACACTGCAGTGGTTTTGGATGTATTGCGTTACCCATGGTTCGTAGATAACACTGAAGTGGTCTTGGACTTATTGCGTTATTCATGGTTCGTAGATAACACTGCAGTGGTTTTGGATGTATTGCGTTACCCATGGTTCGTAGATAACACTGCAGTGGTCTTGGATGTGTAACATTATAGCCATAGAGTGCAGTAATTCCATTTGGAACAGTTGGTGTCAATACTTTCTGCTGGAACAAGAAATCACCTTATTCCACTGTACACTCTATGGAGTTTAAGAAATAAGCAACCATCGTTATATTTACCGTATCGCATGGTCAGAACAGACCGCCATTTTCTTGTTGCAGACCGTCAATAGACCCGTACGTCGTCCATTGTTTCAGCAAACTTCCAATTCTCACGTGCTGGGTATTCTCGCGCATTTTCTGCAGTTTGTCTTTCTCTCACTAATATATTTGGTAACAGGTGGTGCACTTGTGGTTTAACTTATTATAAAAGTAAGCTATTTGTAAGTTATTTTGAACATGTGATTTGGACATTTTTACCTTATTAGATGCCAGTCACTTTCTTCGTAGGGTAGGTTTCTGGACGACTAGTCTTGAACTTGGGCAGTAGTAGCAGCAGTTCTGCATGAGGTAGGGTTCTAAGATCAGACTGCGGTTGGTAGTTACGGACCGTAAGATCAGACTTCAGTTAGTAGTTACATACAACTAATTATGGACCATACCATTAGACATCAGTTAGTAGTTACATACAACCAATTATGGACCATAACATT
>NW_013666611.1:85099-88425 GCF_000517525.1 Limulus polyphemus | reverse complement strand
AGACATCAGTTAGTAGTTACATACAACCAATTATGGACCATAACATTAGACATCAGTTAGTAGTTACATACAACCAATTATGGACCATAACATTAGACATCAGTTAGTAGTTACATACAACCAATTATGGACCATAACATTAGACATCAGTTAGTAGTTACATACAACCAATTATGGACTATGAGATTAGACTTCAGTTAGTACTTTATATTTTCTGTATTTGAATTATGACTTATGTCTTTTTTTTCAACTGCTTTAAACGATATGTATGTATGTATGTGTTTGTTGTATAAAAGTATGTTTTCTTTAGTTTCAAATAGTCAGATAAGTGTAACTAGTAACTGGTTTACCACTTTTTACAAGTAAAGCACTCGGTGAGTGGAGGTGTAGCTCACCAATGATTGTTATATTTGAGATGCTGAGAATATTAGGTATTGTTGTAAACCAATTTTCAGAAATCAGTAAAATTCCTATTTAGTATAAAATCCGAGAAAAATGGGGGGGGGGGGTATCGTTGAAAAACACAAGTGTTGTGTAATAAGATGCTCATGATTAATCCACCAACTCATAGAAAAAGATGCCTCAGACATCAGATATTCGCCATGGACGAAGCCCAATACCCAAATGCCTATCATTTCTTTAGTTTCGGAAGAAAAGATATAAAAAAAAAACATTATGACGTAGATAGCATCTCATCAGCTCACGCATGCTATAATCAGTGTCATAAGGGACTTGTCGCGGGATTCATCGATAATGGCTAGTAAGCTTCAGTTTTGCTTGACATTAGTCCTGGTAATGGACTATACTTACTACAAAGCTTGGCGATGCAGAAACCATTATAGAAGGCAATCTAGATGTATTGACTTTCATTTTGTAAAATAAATTATGCTAGTCTGTTACGAGAAAATTTTATAATAGAAAATCCGTTTCGCTTGATTTGAAACTGTGATTCAAGAAATACCGAATTTTTAAACGCCCGCTATAATAAAGCCTTGTGTTAGATCTGTAATTTAAGAAGCCCTACTGCACATGAATTGCATTTAAATATTGTTTTTTTATCTTATTTCAAACTTAAATGTTTCGTTTTAATTACTGCAATAATCAATCAGATCTCGTTTGAAATGTTTTTTCTTTATACAGCTACAGTTTTTCTTTAAGTTTTTACAACCATACAGTGTTGGTAATTTCCGATATTCTTGGCAATTCTGGTTGTTTTAAAGCTGCATTAAAAACAGTACCAACTTTGTCATCAACAATATTTACTTCAAGAAGATATCAGATAAGTCTATCGGTGTTTTTACAAGTCACGATTTCGTTTTAAATTTATTTAATAAAATATTGCAGTGAATTTTATTTATGTGGGATTTTTCAGTAAAATTCATATTTACGGTGCTTCACGTTTGTCAGTATTACGCATCGGCAGAATTTATTTTCAGTAAAGTTCTGTTACTAGAATTAAATATAAATTTTATGAGTATCAGTATCTCGTGAGCACGTGTAATGGTGCAAAAATAATTATTTTGTCTTTGTTTCTACATGGGCAATAAACATATAGAAATTATATATATTTTTGGTTTTATTAAACGGTATTAAATTGTGACCGAATGATACTAAAAGATATTCTCATTGTATTTAGGGCAAACACTTGTGTAGATAAGAGAAAAGTCAAATTTTGGGAACAAACTATATTTTATCAAAAGATTTACAGAATTTCTAGTTTAAACGTATTCTCTTTAGTCCTGCATTTTAGTGGCTCAGCGTTAGATCTGGGTACTTGCAACGCTAAAATTTAGATTTCGATTTTCGCCGTGGGCAAAGCACATCTGCACCCTAGTGGAGCTTTGTGCTTAACAACAAACAAACATATCTTCAGCCTGATGTTGTTAACAGAATGAGTGCCGTTTTTCGTGCACTAGGAATTTAAAACAGAAAATTACATTGAAAATAAGAATTGTTAAAAGCTAATTTGAAATTTTTAAACCACCGATGATAATTTAAAGTGGCCTGTCTCATGTACCCTCAGGAGAAGTCAGAAGATCTGGTATCACTTAAGTTGTATTGATTAATTACTTGTCAGCAGACAACGTCGAACTGAAGAGGACACAAACTGGTATTTTCGAGCAAATCTTTTTGGTATAATATTGTTTGTGTCAAAAATGTTTTCTTTTTTTATGAATATTACTTTTACTACTGGAGTTGATAATTTGTACATGATATTGTCAAAATTGGGACTTTTAAATTTCAATTATATTTATGTATCAGATATCTTAAACAAACTTCGAAAAATTACTTTAACATTTAACAAATAACCGTTAGCCTTTCAAATTGGACATCTGGTGCATTAATTTATTTGTAAGCATAAATAATCAGTGAAATTATAAAGACAGAGTTGGTTTTAATGCTTGGTACAAGTAAAGAAGACGTGCTTTATATTTGCACGTTCTTCTAAATGTTGTTTATGGATAATAATGGTATAATATGATGTAATTATATGCTCTTTCAGAATTAAGGTTTCATTTTAATAAGCTGTGTTGGTAAACTTATTTTTTCAACGAGGCCGAAGAGCGCCATCTGTGTATGCATTTATAAATTAAATAGTATATTTATTGCTTATGGTTTGGTACTCTTTTTTTTTTTTATTTGAGATATAGTTTAAAACCTACTATAAATATCTAAAGTAAACTTTCAGGAATTTGCCTATCCGTGTTGTTTATAGATGTTTATTTTACTCATAGGATGTGTATTGTGGCCAAGAAACCATATGTACAGTAGATGGCCTACATTTCAATAGTATGTACAGGGCCAGGGTGAAAGCTGTCAACAGTACAGGAGAGAGTCCTTTCAGTGACCCTGTCTCCTTACAGACTGCAGAAGGTATCATATTTGACTCCTGTCTTATTATCTTCACAGAGTTTCAAAGTTCAATTATATTACAAGAATAACAACATTATTTTGTTGTTTTCCATAAGTTGATATGACTACAATAATTACAAATTTGTGTTTATAATTCTTAAAAACAATTTTAAAGAAAAAATCAGTTTGCATGTTTTATTTAATTTCTTAATACTCCAAATTAATAGAAAGATTTGCTAGTAGAAAAGTTATATTCTTGCTAGAAAAGGTTTAAATAATTAAGCTCAACATTCCATCATTTCTACTTTTACCTGTTATTAATATACACAGCGTGGTCACAAGGAAATAGACACCACCTTTTCAGAAAAAAATGAAGTTTTTCAGTCATATTCACATGAATTGATATATTTATAATTTAATTAATATCTAGTAGATCTTCCTTTCGCTTTGTGGAGTTTGTTGATCCTTTGGGG
>NW_013666611.1:65744-84099 GCF_000517525.1 Limulus polyphemus | reverse complement strand
ATATATATATATATATATATATATATATAAAAATTGAAAATAAGATAAAAGTAATATTATGATATTTGAACAAGTTACAACATAACTTAGCAAACAAAGAGAGACAAGACATTGCACTGTCACAGACTTTTATGTTATAGAAACCCAACCCAACAATTTATGGTACTGTATCTGATGCCTTTCATATGGCAGTAACGTTTTAATTTGTGCTCTGTTAAAATTGGGAATTTTTGGTACTTGTGTTTTTATTCTTGTACTCAAAACCAAGCATCTGAATCCACAGATCATTTGATGTATGAAATGGTTTCACCTTGAAAGTACTTTTATTTTTCGAAAGCAGAAAATTTCCTAAAAAATAAATATATAAAATTTCAAAATTAAAGGTTGTTGTAGTGAATTTGTTTTGTTTTGGTGGGAAAAATGATTTTATTTTTCAACATTATTTATATGTTTGGTGGTGTATAAATTAGCTCTAATAGCCCAAGTGTGGCATAAGTTTTACTGCAGTGTCAGTAGTTGTTGATGGTGAATATCAAGCTTTATAAAGTAAGCTTCAGTTTTTTTGTTAAATTTGAAATATTTACAGTTAGTAAAAACCTCTGTTCACAGTTGCCTGGTTTACTCTTGATCCCATGTCGTCTCATCCAGACATTGTATTATTGACCAATGAAAACCATACGGTAACATGTGATAGCTATGAACACAGGGTGGTTCTAGGAAATATTGGGTTTTCTCGTGGTGTTCACTACTGGGAGTTTACCATGGACAGACTTGGAAATAATACTGATCCTGCTTTTGGAATAGCTCGATTTGATGTGGCTAAAGATTTGATGCTAGGTAAGCTGAGCTAACGGAGAAGCATTCATAGCATTTTCTATACTAAATACTACATACCATGTATTATAGAATTGAATGGAACCTAATTGCAATTTTATCACATTCACTAAAAATTATTTCAATTTAAAGTTTCTGAAATCTGACAAAAAGAACTTAACTGTGGAGTTTTTGATAATTATTGCTTTTTTTCTGTGAGCTAAAGATTAAGGTAGCTAAATCTAAAGTTGAATATAAAAAAAATTTATTATGTGTATGCTTTAGTATAATATCTTTTAGGCAGTGAAATTGTAGAGGAGAGATGCATTTGTGAATCCACTCAACATACACTTTATAATTGTATACAAAAAAAATTTCATTTGGTAATGAATATCATTTTTCAAATATAGTTTTAATTTTTCACTAACTCTTTAGATGCATGTATTTTTGAATTGTTCAAATTTTTTAATTATTCAACATATTGTATGAAAGTCAATGAGATGCTGTTGTAAGTGTAGAGTATGCAATAATTTTATGTTGCACAAAATCTTAAATTAAGGAAAGGGATAATATGAATAAAGATTAAGGATCAGAAGATCAGCTAAGTTATAGTTATTTCGTGTTTACATTCTTATAACAAACTTCTTAACTCTTTTAAAGTTTATGTTGACTCTCTACACATTATGTCACAACTTCTTTTTTAGGTAAAGATGATAAGGGTTGGAGTATGTACATTGACCACCAGAGGTCATGGTTTCTTCATGCTGATCACCATGACAACAGGACTGAAGGAGGAGTAAATACTGGATCTGTGGTAGGTGTTCTTCTGGATTTAGACAAGCACCAACTGAGTTTCTATGTAGATGATGTTCGTCGAGGTTCCGTGGCTTTTTCTGGTCTTCATGGTGTTTTCTTTCCTGCAGTCAGTGTCAACAGAAATGTGCAGGTTACTATCCACACAGCTTTGGACCTTCCCACAGAAACTAAGCCATATGATAGCACTTAGTTACAAGCCCAGAATTTGTGTCTCCACCAAGATATGGACAGTTTGTATGGTGGTGAAATTTGACTTTCAAAACTAAAAACTTTCTTGTATATTAACTAGCTAACTGTGTTTTAAAAGGAATATTGGTTAGTTAAAGTTAATAAGCCATCACTGCCAGAATTGTTTAAACATTTAGAAGACTTTCACAGGAAACTGAAATGATTAATTTACAACAATATCCACTTAGTTTGTCAAATAATGCTACAGAATTATAATGAGGAGGATTTATTCATTGGTAAGTTTGTAAAACTGATTTCTTTGAGGAAACAACCAATGATTAGAAAATTAACCATATTTTTTAAGGTTTACAGCAATGCTTTATGTATGAGGATTTCCAGGCTTCAGAGTAAAGCAAAGATCATGACAGCTCTTCCTATTGGATTAAGGCTTTCATTAGCATAGTTAGTTACCTCTAACTGTAATGATAGATAAAGGTATTAAGTCTTTTAGCATATGGTGTACTTATATGTTTTGTATCATTGGTAGTACATATTATCACAACAAATGCTGGTGTAATATCAGCAAAAACAAACTAAAACAGTACAGTTTACTACCAATATGTTCAGGTCAAGTAAATGGAAGATGTAATCTTACTTGATGAAAGTTGTGTTTATCAGATTTTTTATATCCTTGGTAAGACATAACTTGTAAACTAATTTGATGAAAATATTGATATCAAATTTTTTTATCTTAATAGAGCTAAAGAAAATTTCAGTAGAATCTCTGACCCTTAGTGAGTGTACTTTGTTTAGGTGATTTTTGACGCATATCAGTAAGTTGATTTTAGTACAGAATTTTAGTTTACATCCAGCTGGAATCTGGATGGTTTGACAGATTTTTGTGCTTATGTGATATTTTCTTGTTACTATGAATATACATATATATATTTTTTTTTAGTTCTGTCTTGCAGATAAAAAAAAAAGCCTATTCAAAGTAGCTGAGTAGTTTTGTATCCCATTTCAAATCCGACATGGTGCTGCTTGCTAGTATGCATGTGTTTTGGACTTTTCTTCTAATCTTATGCCCATATTCTCTTCTCTTTTTTTTTTTTTTATGGGAGTTCTGCATAAGTTTAATGGAACTTCATTTAAAAATAGCATTCTAACAAGCATTCTTCAAATTTTCTATATTTAACTGAATCAGCATCTAAGCCAGTGAACTTTAATGAAGGCTTCCTGAGACCAGTGTCCGTTGAACTGAAGCTAGTATGAAGTGAAATACTTTTTGTTGGGAGATCTGTCTTGGTGCATATAGCAAATATTAGCTTTGTCCTCTTTTTTTTTGTTGTTGTTGTTTTTTACCACCTACATTTTGCACCATTTTTTTCACACATAAGGTGTTTTTGATCAGATCTTTATTGTCATCAAATTGAAATGTCCTTCTAAATAAATGTTTGGCATGAAATGTAAAGTTTTTTTCTTTGTTTTGATTAATATGTTTTTTTTAGTCTATTATCAAGATACATGGTAGTGTTTTGTGCAGCCAAAACAACCTGCAGGACACACTGTGTTACTAACAGGAGTGATAGTTTAGCCATTTTCCACTGTAGGTAGCTCAGGCTGTGGTCATCCAAACTGTCATATATTTTCAGTGTATGTGCTCTACTGGACCCTTACTTTACATATCAATTTTCAAGGCAATCCATTAAGAAATACAAGAGATATAAAATCACCGATTTTGATTGCATTTTTTTCTCCTTTTTTTTTTTTTTTCTTTTCTTTATACTGAAAGTACAGAAGCTTTATTTGATAGCAAAACATAATTAACTTTTATGGTTTTTTTCAAGTTTGGTACATTGATAGATCTTTACAACCTACAATTAGGAGTCTCATTTGTTGTAAATATAAGCCACATGTGCTAAGTTATTCAACAAAAAACACTAAAATTTCATAAATTTTTGCACACACCTATGCAAGATGTCACAGGAGCTGTCGTCTCAAATTTTTACTATAGCTTCACCCAAGAGTAAAAGTTGACTTTTTTTTAGTTTTTTGTCATTCAAATTAAAGGCGGCTGATTTAGAGCAGCAAAACTACAGGGTGAAACCATGTGCAGATACATAAATATTGTTCAAGCCAAGCAAACTAGATTAGCAGTTCTAGCTCAAGTTTTAAAAAGAATCATATGGGTGGACAGTTATTATTCATTACCAACTTTTAAACACTGATTTGCTAAATTTTATAAAATTCTCCTAATTAAAGAGTGTTTAGCATCACGTGATGGTATCTTAAGCAATTAGCGTAAATAATAATGCTTGATACAGCTATACTGATGTGCATGGGGGGTGATGACAAGAAACTGTTAATCTATATTCCATGGCATTACTATAAAGGAAGTTATTAACACTCTGTTAGAGAGGAAAAACTACCACCATGTATTTTAAATAATCTGGTTGGTTCTATGAAGTATAGGCCTGTTTCAAATAATAGGATTGTGATCCTAAAGCTAACGATGGTTACTGTCAAGTGTCACTTACTTGCTGTGGTTTGTTGGTATGTATTGACAAAAAGTCATGATATCTAATCAAAAACTCCTTAGGTGTGAAAAAAGGTGTGGCCAAAAAAAGAACTGAGCATGTGACTTAAAGGAATGAAATCAAAATTAGTGGCCAAACTGGTAGCTACACTTATGGTATTGATAAGAATTTTACAGCAAATATTCATTAATTAGTTAACTAGACTGTGTATTTTGTTTTACCCACCATCATGCCCAAAGTTGAAAAAAAAACATGGCTTGGATAGCTCATGAATGATTATTTGCTGTAAAATTATCATCAATGCTATAAGTGTACCTATCAATTTTGATTTCATTCCTTTAAGTTGCATGGTCAATTCTTTTTTGGCTGCACCTTTTTTTTTCACACATCAGATCATATATAGATGTACCAAGTTAAAAGCACTGTTTGTAAAGTTTGATTTTGAAAAACTTTTTCATTGTGAAAAATCACTCTTGGGCAGTGTTCCTTCTAAGCTGCATGGCAGCACAACAACCAATCAAGTGCTGCACATTGCCTTGATACTGGTGCACATGAAAAAATTCATTCCCCACATGGATTGAAAAAATTAGAGGGAACGTTGCCTTTGGGTTCAATCCAAAAGTACTTGTATGTGTAATATGATAAAAAAAAATTACATAGTTCCATTTCAGGGTTTTAATATTCATTTTAAAGTAATATTTCATAAAAGTTTAAGGTTATTTGAGATTTCAAATTACTGAAGAATTATTATTATAAACATGCACTAAATCAAAACATAATTTGATACACAAATTCTAGTCTTCACATGAAGTGTTGTTCCTATCATTTATGAAATCTGATTTAAATTTTCTTTTTCACTAGACTAACACTATTCACATTGGACCATATGACAGTATTGACTGCAAAACATTTTACCAGTAAGGTTGTTAGTAATAATGTATCTGTTGTTACTGCATGATCAAAAAACAATTGAAAACTTGTATTATGTATTAGTAGATACTATAATAATAACATATTAAGTCAAAGTAGATGATATCTGTGTTAGAATACATACAAATAACAATAATGTTGATTTGAAGTAATTGTTAACTGTACTACAATACTTACAAATATCAATAACATGTTCAGTTGAAGTAGTTGGTAACTGTACCACAATACTTACAAATATCAATAACATATTCAGTTGAAGTAGTTGGTAACTGTACTACAATATTTACAAATATAAATACCGTGTTCAGTTGAAGTAGTTGGTAACTGTACCACAATACTTACAAATATCAATAACATGGTGAGTTGAAGTAGTTGGTAACTGTACCACAATACTTACAAATATCAATAACATGGTGAGTTTAAGTAGTTGGTAACTGTACCACAATACTTACAAATATCAATAACATGGTGAGTTGAAGTAGTTGGTAACTGTACTACAATACTTACAAATATCAATAACACGTTCAGTTGAAGTAGTTGGTAACTGTACTACAATACTTACAAATATCAATAACACGTTCAGTTGAAGTAGTTGGTAACTGTACTACAATACTTACAAATATCAAGTAACACGTTCAGTTGAATTAGTTGGTAACTGTACTACAATACTTACAAATATCAATAACATGGTGAATTGAAGTAGTTGGTAACTGTACTACAATACTTTCAAATATCAATAACATGTTCAGTTGAAGTAGATATATTATAACATAAACTATAAAATATTCTAGCAAAATAAATACTGTTCCACGATAATTACAAATATTGATAACTTATCCTTTGTCACATTAGACACTGTGATAATTACACTGCATTTATTAAGCTGTGGATTTAACACTATATTTAGCTACCTGTTGTTTTATCACTATGTTTAAAGTATTATTACAGATTTGCATTGCTTGATTAGTGGTTATTTTGAAACTATTTATGTAGCTGTGTTTTTAATGGTGTTAAAAAAACCTGCTATTTTATCAGTGAGTTTTAACTAGCTATTAGTTTATAACTGTTTAGTTAGCTGCAGGGACATAGGGCAATTCCACAAGTTGATGGAGAACCAGAAAACTAGCTGCAACCACGATGGGGGAAAAAATAATCGTAGGTTACTGGAACTTGAAAAGTTTTAATATATTTTTAAATGAAACCTGGCTCTTCTTGAATTAACATTTGTTCAGTTGAATCTAAGATTTTTACCTCAATGTGCTTCTAAGTTGTTCAAGAAAATATGTATTAATGATTAACACCACTTAGTAGAATACAGTTGTGAGAAAAATCAAATGTATTGTCATGAATGCATAATTTTGAGCAATCATACATGATAAAATACACCAACAAGTTATATATCTGTCATATGAACTAAATTTCTCACTTCTTTGCAATTTAAACCTGCTGCTTGCTGAATAACTATGTTAAGAAGAAAACATTTACGAGTGATAAGAAACTTTCCTATTAGTAAATTACTACCTCGGCCAATGACAGTTACAATAAACATACATGATGAAGTAATATAAACAGAACTTGCATAATTGTAGCAGGCTGACTGGGAGAGTGAAAACATGCTAACATAGCATTCAGGAAATGGAACAGTTTTGGGAATAGATTCAAAAATATTGATAGTGCATGGCATACAGAGCTTTAGCACTACCATGCTAAACTCCTGGTTACATATGAGTTGATTGTGATGTATAACTAGCTGTGATTTTATCACTTTCTTAACTGTAATTTTATCACTTTGTTTAGCTAGGTGTGATTTTATCACTGTTTAGCTGTCTGTGGGTTTTATCACTGTTCACCTAGCTGCAGTTTTATCACTCATGTTTAGCTAGCTGTGGTTTTATTACTATGCTTAGCAATATGCAGTTTTTATCATTGTTAAGCTTGTTGATGTCGTATCACTGTTTAGTTACCTGTGGTTTTTATCACTGTGTTTAACATTTTGAGGTTTTATCACTATGTTTAGCAATCTGCAGTTTCTATCACTTCTAATCTTTTTGAGGTTTTATCACTGTGTTTAGCTAGTTATGGTTTTATAAATTGGTTTAACCATCTGTAGTGTTTATCACTGTGTTTTAGTAGCTGTGGTTTTATTACATTGTTTAGTGATTTGCAGTGTTTGAGGTCTTAATTATCATTGTTTAATTATCTGTGATTTTTATTGAAGTTTTATCACTGTGTTTAGCTAGTTATGGTTTTATATGTTTAGCTATCTGCAGTTTTCATCACTGTGTTTAACAATCTGTGGTTTTTATCACTGTGTTTAGCTAGTTGATGTTTTTATCACTGTTAACTAGATGTAGTAGTGTCACAATGTGGTTTTAACTGTGTTTAGCAGGTTGTGAATTTATTACTATATGTGCTTGGCTACAGATGTATCACAGATTAGTGTTTTTGCAACAATGTGAATTATTCAAAAGATTATCCTATATTTTTTGTTTGTGATAGATGTCACTACCTTAGTGATTTCAGTATCAGTAGAATTTTTATATATTGAAAAGCAGCTATTTTGAGCATGTGTGTTTACCTAACTTAAACCTAAGTTAGCATGTTCTGTAAATAAATAAAAAACCATTAACATAAGCTATCTTTTCATAAGCAGACTTAAGGAAATCCTTTGGAAAACATTTGTTAAAATCATATGAAATCAAACTACGGTACAAAGATTGTTTTATATTCAATAGTGACAGATATTTATTTAACTTGAGACTAGTTTAAGGTTTCTGTAAGCTCATGATAAAAAATGTCTCTGGAGCTATGTTGTTTCTTGTTTAAATAATGTATTTTCTCTATTCATGTAGGGTCAGAAAGGTTGGTAAATCACATTAAAAAACAAGAACTTTGATATATAGACCCGTCTCCATCAGAGGCAAAGGAAAAATTGTGCCTGTGGCTCTAATTGAAACAGGTCTGCCTGTCAAAAGCTCTAGGCTTTTATTGTTTTTTTTACAAGTTTATATTCGTTATCTATAGATAGTTTTCGTCAGACTGTAGAGAATTGGTTATTTTTTTTTTCCAATTAAAGATTATGTCTGGCATTTCTTAGGATTCTGTAGTACTTATAGAAAAAAAAAATGTTCAGACTGGGTGATAAAGCTCTTGTTCAGCAAAGTAGTGATAGTGTTGTCAGATAAGTGTTATTTTTTGTTCTCCAGTATTCATAAAGAAAGATTTAATCAAATCGAATCCACAACTTTTCCAGCTTTATCTCGCCATAATGTTTGGTTAGAATTGGAGACTATTTTGTCATTCTTCTACCTACCATTTAATTGGCCTAAAATGATGTGCAAACTTGCTGTACTCATATACCCCTGTCGGAGATATTGCCTCGGACCCTTTTAACGACTCTGTTGACCTAAAAGTCTAGCTACGACTTGTGTTTTCTGTTCAGATCAGTTTTAATCATTGCAGCTCATTGAGTCATTAAGGTATGGCCTTCCGGTGGCTCAGTGGTAAGACTGAAGGCTTATAGTGCGAAAAATCGAGTTTAGATACCCACGGTAAGCAGACCACAGACAGCCCATTCTGTAGCTTTGTGTTTGACATAAACATTAAATTATCATTCACTGACCTCTGATATCAAACTCTCACGGCAGATACTAATATTAATAATTGAGACACTGTATTTGATATGAATCGTCACCTGAACAGCCCTATTTTCCAGTAAATGATGAATGATCAGTAATCATTGTCAAATCCTTCGATAAAACTTAATAGTGGAAGAAGGTGTTACTACCAAACAGTATAACTATATTATGAAACCTAATAGTGGAAGAAGGTGTTACTACCCAACAGTATAACTATGTATTGAAACCTAATAGTGGAAGAAGGTGTTACTACCCAACAGTATAACTATGTATTGAAACCTAATAGTGGAAGAAGGTATTACTACCAAACAGTATAACTATATATTGTTACGCCTCCAGTCGTTACTTAATTTTCCGTAAATTCGTTCCCACGAAACTTTAGCGACACAAGTCCTTTCTTAGATAAAACTGGTTTATTCTTTCCGAATACAACTTTACCAATACACTTAATTTCAACAGTCGCTCTATAACAAACTAGAACGTCTCACGTGCTTGTGCTCGACAATACTCAATTACACACTCTCTGACTGCAGTTCAATTACTCATTACCTACACATTTTCTCGTCACGTTGTGACAATCTTATATATACCAAGCTACCCCCAATCTAGTAATCTCCCGAAGTTTCGAGAAAGAAGTGGCGTGATACTAGTCACGTGACCTCGCTGATGCAACAATATTGAAACGAATAGCGTGAATATTGGATACCATGTATTTGACGTCTGTACAGTGTTGTTTATATTGTAACATCTTACAACACTTTGCATTTCTGATTATACATGCTGTGCACATTAAGAAAAGTTAGCATGAAACTCTGAAAATGTACATTCCACAAAAAGGAGCTTATAAACAAGCGGGCTTTTTACCCAGATGGAATTTTACTGTTATGTCCCATCTTACTGTATCCTCTATAACTGCATCAACTAACGTAATGTTGTCGGAAAATGTCAATACAACAGATAATTTCTGTTAGTTTTCTATTTAACTTTCGCACTAACAAAAACTGAATTAAAAGTCTCTTGCACTTAGCGTATATTGTTGTTCTAATTAGAAAGGTAAGCGAATGCAATGTATGATAACCCGTATAACTTATAACAGTACGGTATTACTTTCTAAGCCTAAAACTAGGAGATGATTGCAAGTAAGGACAGCAAAAGAAAATCACAAGAACATGTGAACCTTGATTTCGACTTTCGTCAATGAAATATGTGATAGAATTAATTTAAAACGTTTACATTATTATTATTTTTTTTCTGAAGTAGTTTTACGGCTGTGAAGAAGTCTTGCTGGCAACGAAGGTCTTGAACAGAATACAGTGGTTGGCATGCTGATCTGTTGATTCAGGGTTCCGCGGTTCGTACTAAAATATCACTAAAAATTGTGCTGCGGTCTTTGGGGCCATGGGTGCGTTATAACAGTGACGGTCAAATCCCACTATTCGATTAGAGTAGCCCGCGAGTTGGCGGTGGGTCGCATTGACTAGCTGCCTTCTCTCTAGTCTATCACTTAAATATTAGGGACGGCTAGCGCAGATAATTCTCGAGTAGGCTTGTGTGAAGCTCAACAAATGTTTCAAAACAGATCAATTGAAAATTTGAAAAGAAGTAAAACTGTTACGGAAGATTGTGTACGTTACCGTTTTAGTCTTCACATGTATTTCAGGTTTTTAAAAAAATGTTATTCTTATTTTGTCACATACTCTTGTAAGCTGTTACAAGTTTCGTTTCGAAACTGTTAGATAGTTAATAAAGAGGGTATAACACACACGGTATTACTTTCTAAGTAAGGTGAATTTCAAGATTTCAATTTTTGGCTATCATATTTTCTTGCTGTACTGTTTCTAAAAATTGATCGTGTTTTTCGTGATATAAGTAATGTCCTTGTACAAGATAAACTTTAATAAGAAAACAGCGATTCTCTCATGTAAAGTTTTTCATTTACTTATTGTTATGTGCCTGTTACATTCACAATTTCAGATAACAGTATGTATAAGAATAACGAGAAAACACGAGAAGTATAATTAATAATCTAGTAAATATCAGTTTTATAGCCAGTCAATGAATATGGTGTTTTATATTAAAACGGAAATTCCTTGGCTTTAGAATAGTCCATTAAAATGTAAATAACGAAGCTTACCCACAGCTTTAGTATATTACACTTAACGCGTTAATTGTGGAGCTAGCTCTCGGCTCTAGTATATCAAACTAACATGTTAATTATGTAGCCCGCATTTGGCTTTCATGCATTAAATTAAAATGTTAATCATAAAAGTAGCCCATATAGCTTTAGTACATCGTCATGCAATATTAACAATGGGGTTCGCACATAGCTTGAAAACAGGTTGAGCCACAGTAAACCCAAATAAAAGCACTAGGATGTATTTATTTTAAGTCACTAGTGCCGGATTTAGAGAGGGTGTAACCCATGCAAATGCATAAGGTCCTCGAGTCCCAAAGAAGGGGGTCCTCTATTTTGAATCATCCTTGGAAGGGTTTTCAGTCATCGCAGTATCCCATACGGACCTCAAAGGATCTAAATCAGGCCCCGTATATCACACGTACATTGATGAGGTAGTTTCTAAAAATTATAAAAGGGAGACAGAAATTAGTAATACGTAAGTGTGTAACGTTTGCATATATATGTTACTTAAAATAATATGAATAAAGGAGGTTTGAATTTTAGATACGACTAAAGAGGAAGATGTGGTGAATTTTTGTATTACTATAAATAAGATCCCTCTTTGAACATCAGTCAAAAATATATACTGAGAAGACCAGAAACCGTGCATGTAACTAAGGTTGTAGTTTGGGAACACTGTTTCCAATTTTTGATTTGCTATAAATAAGATCCTTCTTTAAGCCTCAGTCAAAAATAAATACTGAGAAGATAAGAAACCGGGTACATAACTAAGGTTGTAGTTTGGGAACACTGTTTCCAATTTTTGTATTGTTATAAATAAGATCCCGCTTTTTGTTTCAGTCAAAAATAAACACTGAGAAGACAAGAAACCGGGTACGTAACTAAGGTTGTAGTTTGGGAACACTGTTTCCAATTTTTCCAACATTCTTAATAAGAACGATTCCTATATATTGATGAGTGACGTGTCACTACAGGTGAGGAGGAGGGGATATTTGAGACCCATATATTTGACTGACAATGAATTCTTGATTGCCGTAACGGTTAGTCTTACGGAGGGCAGATGTGTCAGTCGTTTTCAAGTCGGAAAGCAATTATCATACAAAAATACAAAATATGGCGAATAGCACCGCCAAGTGAAATACGTACACGAATATGAGAAAGTAAAATCACACCACGCACAAAACTGTAGCTAATAATGCCACAGGTTGCAAACTGGTCCGCCAGAAATTGGTTGCACAAGATAATTCAGAAAGTTGTTGTCTTTGTACATAATTAAAAACCACGAATGTAAACACCTTTTGAGAGAAAAACTGTGCGAAAAAATACCTTGTACCGGAAGGATGGAAGTTTGCTGTAACTTTGAAGATTACATTATGTTACCGACCACGAGTTTATGGGGAATTTCCAACACAGTATAGGTTGTTTGGTTGTTGAAATATATCATATTGACATAAAGTATACAAGACGAAATGTATACACTCAGCACGAAGAGAGGTTATGACTAGCATCACGACGCTCGTTAAAGTTCACAGCAATGTACATTGTTTGATGGGAAGACGATGTCTACTGACAGTGGAGAGTCTGTGAAAAGTTGTCGCAGATATTTGCAGAAGTCTGTTATATACGAAATTGTAGCGCTTGGCAGTAGTATTAATTAAGACAAATTGATTTCGAACGTCAATGGAAAAAAAATGTTAAAAGCAGTACAGGGAACGTCAATCTTATAAAACGCGACTATTCCTCCATCTTATGAGAAAAGAATAAAATAATATATTCGGTGATGCGTTAAAGCTTCAGTAAATTCGATACACCCTTTCACATACACGAGCTCGCATTGTCACATGATGTGAATATAGTTTCTAGTCAACTATATGGCCCAATTACGAATTCGAAGTAATGTTCTACAGCCCCCAACTCTAGTTTCCAGTATGAAATATATACCTGAAAATTCGTCGTATCAGTAGATGACCCTACTGCACACATATGACTCGTAGATACTATGCCATATCCAAACCAATGTTATAAGAGTTTGACGACATTTTCACATATAACTGATTGCTAGAAAAAATTTAACACTTTTTTGTGTTATTATTCAGTAAGTTAAAACTAATACTAAACGAAAAAGTTTTGGTCATTTTTAAATATTATCCATATACAGGCAGAAAAGGTGTTATGTCAGTCACGATTTTGTTCTTGAAATATAATCGCAATTAAAACCAAATAAAATTTTTTTGTTTTGTGAAAATATATATGAAACGACTTATACGAACTATACGACAGTAGTAAGCTTACTGACTTACAACGCTAAAATGCGGCGTTCGATTCTCTGTGGTAGACAAAATGCAGATAGCTTATTGTGTAGTTTTGCGCCAATACAAACAAGGAAAAAAAGGGACCATGGTAAAAAAACAAAAATATATTGAAGAGAGAAACGAAAATTTTTCCTTCAGTACAACCTGTTGATCAATTCTTATTCGTGTGCTATTTTTTCCAAACAAAAATTTGCTTCTTTCTAAAAATTTATTTTCAAAATCCCCTTTTATCATTATTATTATTTGACTGTTTTGTTTTTGGTTGGGCACGTGTGATATAGGCAGTGAACTATACAACTTTCCTAATTGCTAAATACACCAGTAGATGGCAGCATATATATAACTATTCAATGCTTTACTTGCAGACAAGCGTAATTTACCCTTTGTTAGGCATAAAAACCTTTTTATCTTGTTAGTAATTTGCATAATATCATAAGAATATGTATTTCAATTAAAAATCACTTATTAAGTTTGAAATCCCGCTTTGTTGAAACATATTAAAACTTGGTATGTTTAATATGTGTCTATCTGCGTAGGAGCTAACATTTAAATAAATTGAATATGATTATAAGAGCTCATAGTTGGCCAAGGAACTTTTTTTAGATCGTTAGCACACTTTCCAAATTTTCCTCTTTTCTTCCGTCGAACCGTCCATTTTATTTACGGTTGAGCTGTTGGTAACTACAGCTTTGAATGACCACTGTGGCAGGTAACCTTAGCCTGAGGTGTAACTAAGAAAGTTTATGACTATTTACATCCTGTTCACAAGGGCGTTAAATATACGAAACATTGTAATAAAATTTGATTTACATGAATAAAGATATATTGGTTTCTAGTTATACAAATTATCCTCCTTTCCTTACTTTAGGGCCTTATTAGACTCAAATTTTAAAATTACATTCAAATGGCCAAAATAGAATATTAGTTAAGGTAGCCTTAGTGTCACGACACCATAATATTCACTGTGGACAAATAAGGAAAAACCTATGTCAAATAAAAATGCTCTAACAGCCAGTAAAGTAAGTAAAATAAAAAGTGATTACAAACTGGATTCAAAGCAAAACTGAAAATAAAACACGGGATAATGAACTCAAAATAAATAAAATTTAACAAAACACGATGGTATTAAAAATTTATATTTACCATAAATCGAGTTATACAAAAATAAAACTCGAGATAGATATAATAAAATTAATTGAACAACATTAAAATTCGAGTTCAAGTCAAGATCAAACATAAATTGTATAGTAAGCTCAAAATTTCATAAAATTAAACATGAAACTGAAAATTCATGCATTAAAATTAAAATAAAATAGGCAAAGCTAAAAGTGCAATCTATAATCTTAAATAAGGTACAAAGTAAATCGTGTTGAAAAACAAAAATTCATAAAACTTAAAACTGGGTAAAATGTGAAATATTTAAAGCTTTACATATTCATGATTCGTGTACTTCCAAATCGTGCTCTGCGCTTTGAGACCGTGGATGTATGACAGTCAAGTCCCGCTATTTGAGTTGGCACTGAGTGTTGATGACTAGCTGTCTTCCTTCTAGTTTGTGAAGTTCAAAATTAAGGACAATTTGCGTAGGTAACCCTTAAGTAGCTTTGAGCGACTGATCCGAAACAAACTGAATATTTTATGAGGTAAACTCGAAATAGCACGATAAATTGAACAAAAGATGATAAATTGTGAATTTTATGTAGATAGAAAATGTAAAAATGTACATAATGAAACTGACCACTAATTAAACGCAAAGAAAAATAAAAAATCTTAGACATGGTACATAAACAAGAGTTACAAATCACTGTCACCCTTATAAACGAGCATTATCGAACTCAATTTTAAAACCATAAAGTGAAAGACATGTGAATTAAAACTTTAAATTTGTTATTGTTTAGAAATAGAGATAACACCATACAACTAGAAAGAAAGAAGGGATATGGAACTTAATACAAATAAACTCAAGTGTAACGTAGTGAAACTGGAAATTAAAGTAAAACAAAGTCCATCTGATTATAAAATACCAATGGAAATATAAAACCAAAAAAAGTATTGTGAGTTTGAATGCATCAAAAACAAATTAAAACTTTTTATAAGTTTCATATATATATATATATATATATTTGTATTTAGAGAATATAATTCTCCAGCAAAATACCAGAAGACTGTCGAGATGGGTTTCCACTGTTCGATTGAAATCTTGTGGAATACATCTTTA
The DNA here is from genome assembly GCF_000517525.1 of Limulus polyphemus. Lineage (NCBI taxonomy): Eukaryota > Metazoa > Arthropoda > Merostomata > Xiphosura > Limulidae > Limulus > Limulus polyphemus. Next base: position 68,530 of record NW_013666611.1, on the reverse strand, counting down.
GCTTTCTGGAATCCCTATTTGGTTACAACCTGCTGGATTTATCTGTTTTCTTGAGTCAGTCTTTGGTTCTTGTTGTTAGGTTTTCAATGACGGTTCATTCTTACAAAAAGCCCTGACCACTGCCTACAAGAAGGCCTGGACATGGCAGTGCCAGCGCATCTCTTGATGTCTTCTTTAGTTAGATGCTCTGGGGTCGTACTATGGCTCCGGAGCCTGAAGCCGGAGTGAACCTGGCCAGTTTTTGAGCTGTGCTCTGGAGCCGGAGCTGAGCTGGGAGTACTGGAACCAGACTCATCAGTGTGTCTAGAGCATGGAGCCAGAGTGGAATTGAGAGTGCTCCAGAGTCTACAGCCAGAACTGAGGTGCTGGAGCTGCTCCATTAATTCGTGCTCTCCCAGTTAACTTTTGTGACATATTTTGGATAACTTGAATTAACAAGAGAAATAAGTTAAGCTCCCCAAATGTGGTTCCAGAATTATTTAATGGACTTTTACTATTTATATACTGTGCAAGGAGAGTATGCAGTATAAGTAAATAATATTTCACCTGTTGAAAAAGCTGTTCATTTATATTAATTGGTTAATAAAAATACCACAAAGGTCTTCTTAACTCATAGTTCTAATATATTAAACCTTTTTTTTGCATAAATAAGTTGTACTACTTTAATTACTAGCTTAGGAATTCGTGCTCAGTTTTAACTATACTGCTTTCTCTGGCAACTAGCACAATACGAAATAGCAACACAAATAAACCAAGTATTTTAAACAATTTATAAATTTGTTTTGAAGGGAAATTTTTTATAGGGCAATATGGAATTGTGTTATGCTGTATTTTACTATCTGTGGCATTATATCCAACTCTAGCTTTTTTTTACACTATTCCCTTCACTTTCGGAATTTAGAAAACGTATAGTATAATGAGAACCTTTTAATTATTTTCAGCTCTAATTTACTCAAAAAATACAAGTTACTTGTAAAATATTATAAGTAATATCTTACTATATCCCCTTTCTTTGAGATAAAAACAATTCAAAATATATAAGAAGCTAATTAATTTACTCAAGGGCTCAATTAAAAAACTGAAAGCTCAACTCCATGAAAACCTGAACTACAGGCGTATTCCTGATTGGAGGTATTGAAATTGGGATGGACAGAAATATAAAGATAGTGGATTACACTAAATATTATAAATAAATGTTTGATTAGTATGTTGATTTAATTGTGTTTTTAATGTGCTTTTATGTACTTAATCTTAAAGTAGTTTTAACATAAAAAGGTTCATTATTTTTCATTGATTTATGTTGTTCACACCGTTTTCTGTTTAGATAATTTAGTAATAAATAACTATTAATATATTCATGTCAATGTTGATTTTGTTGAAAACGGTAGGTGAAAAGTTCGTAAAAATAAATATATATAACTTTAAAATCAGATTTTACATCCCTCGTCCCTTCTGATGAAAATCCATTTAACCCTACGAACTGTCTTAATTCTAAATAATATCATAACAAAACCAGAAATAGTACTGTCCTAGTTAGCCATACGGTTATGTTGCTCTGAAGCCGAAGCTGAATCATTGTAGCCACTCCGGAGCATGAGCCAGCAAATCTATAACACTGCTAACCTTTCCCTGGGATAGTGGTTAAGGGCGTAGCCGGAAGAACGGCTGATAGCCTTGTCACTGCAGATACCATGTTAACATTCTAAGACGTAAAAATATCTACTTTTTTAGAACCTCTTCTCCTAACCATGTTAAGGTTGTGGATAAAGTGAACTAGGTAACGGTGGTTTGGTTATCTTCCTGGGCTGTGATACTTTAGACATTCCTGAATCGGTATCCTGAGCTCGCACAACAAAGGCTTAGATTCACTCTAAAATAAATGACTAGGCTGTTGTAACATTCTTGAAGTTACTGGAACCAAGAGTGAGTCTTCATCATAAAGTAGAGAAATATTCCTTTGCATTGGCACACTGGTAAGGCAGGATTAACACGATAGCCACTTTTCAAGACTCAGAGCTTTTTGTAGTAAAAGTCTGAAATGTAAAAAAGAAGAAAAAAACTCCAAGGCAACTCAGCCTCTTATAGGTCAGAAGTTCAGTTAGCAAAGAATAAAAGCAAAATGCCACAGACAGTCGGGTCATGACATGATTTTTTCTAATCCACGTGTAGTATTTGTGCCGCTCCTTAAAATATGAATGGCGAATACTCTCACCTCTCTATTTCAATAATGCAGTGCCCAAGAACCTGCAGAAACCTAATCCACTAGGGTTACGAGATAATACACATATATAACTATGTTAGCCAAACACTTCATTGCACCGTGTACCTGACAAGAGCCTCAATCATCTAACAGCCAATCAGCCATCTCACCATACACGTGAATGTCTTCCACCGTTATCTAGTTACTAAAGCAGAGATCCAGTTCAAAAGATGAAGGGATATGAGAGTTGCAAACTGTATCTTTTCATAAATTATTGAAATTCAGTTATCTACGTTACAAGCTGTGATCAATATGTCTAACTTTGGCGATTTCATGACTTGTTTTTCACAACACCAACTCGCCTTCTCTCAGGTTCTGACAAATTTCAGTGTAATTCCAAAAATAAGTAAATATTTTGCTTGGTTTCACCATTAAATTCAGGGTTATGTTTACGTGGTTAAAATACCACAACAAATGTAATTAACACAAAATACGTGCACAATACCTACCTTTGATGAATTCAAATTCGATGACGAGGAACCCACTTTGAGACTAATAATGGCTGGAGACGGCTTAAATGGGTAAT
>NW_013666611.1:54607-65734 GCF_000517525.1 Limulus polyphemus | reverse complement strand
AAATGGGTAATGAAGAAAAACTTTAATATAAGTTTAACATGACAGCAAATGTACAACGTTTCGACAAGGTTTTTGTCATCATGTCATGTTAAACTTATATTAAAGTTTTTCTTCATTACCCATTTAAGCCGTCTCCAGCCATTAATACCTACCTTGTTGAGAAATAATATAGATATCAAACAGTTAGTGATACCCACAAAGTTCGAAAATAGTTCAGTTATACAAATCAAAATAATTTATATATTAAACATTGTTTTCATTCTGAATGACCAAGTAATGGGGATTCCATGTCCTCAAAACAAAGCCGCGAATATTTCAGTTAGAAGACATTTCTTCACCAATAAAAAAGAAACCACCAGGTCCATCATGTTTAACTCTTGGTTTAGTGTAGTGTATCCTAGTAAACAACAGTATTTCTTTTGGTGAAGGACCGCAATCTTAAACATATTTCAGTTTAAGACCAAACCAAGCATATTATCTACCAATATCAAGTAAACACAATATAAACTACGTTTTTTTCTTGCATTGTGGTCTAAACTAATCACCGCAGTCTTTACCACACCTACAAACATTTTAGGATTTAAGCCAAAATCTATATTTGTCTAACTAAAATTGTACTCTGGTATATTTTAAGTGTCTGTTCGCAACTAAACATAAAAACAGGTTTGTGTTAAACGTTAGACACATATGAATTAACATACAAAATACTTATTTCAATGTTACATATTAAGGAATAACTTCGACCGATTATCCCGTGAACTGGAGTACATGAACAGCCTACTAGCACTATATATTTGAGTCAGAACAACTGAAGTGATGTCACGAAAGTAAACGCACTAAAAACAGTGTAATATAAGTAAAAACAATAGGTAACAATGACATTTTTTGTTACCTTAGCACAACTAAAACTTCCAATTGCTATGCTTTTTCTGCTAGTACTGCCATCAAGAAATGAGACAACCCTTAGTTATAATGGAAGAAATATAACACAGTGATACATATTCTGTAAATATCTATATGTAGCCCATGTGAATCTCTTCCACTGTATTACAACACAGCTCCATTACTGTGGTTCATCAGACCATCAAGACCAAAAAATACGACATCATTGTATTGCAACACAGCTCCATTACTGCATTTCACAGACTAACATAGAACCATCAGTCCAAAAAGTACGACCTCGATGTATTACAACACAGCTCCATTACTGTACTTCACAAACTGATATAGAACCACCAGACCAACAAGTATGATCTCACTGTATTACAACACAGCTCCATTACTACACTTCACATATTTATAGAGAACTACAACACCCCCAATTACTACCTCGCTCTATTATAACACAGCTCCATTATTGCACCTTACATACTGATATAAAGCCACCAAACCAACAAGTACGACCTCGCTAACACAGTTCCATTACTGCATTTCACAGATTAATATAGAACCACCAGACCTACAAATACGACCTCGCTCTATTAAAATACAGTTCCATTACTGCATTTCACAGAGTGATATAAAACTACAAGGGCCACAAGTACAACCTCAAAGCATGGCTAAACATAAGGTCAGCTATACTTACAGGCAAAATAACTCAGGATGTTCATCAACAGTCGTTAACAAAATAGTACCCAGTGATTTTTAAACTTATGACGAAGTGGGCTGAATAAAGTGAAACAACAGGACCCCTGGACTTTACCTTGAGTGAATAATTTAAAATATTGTGACCACCTGTGCCTTTCTATTTACAAAGTAGCGGTCTGAATAATAGGAAACAACAGAACTACCTAGACCTTGTACTGGGTGAATAATAGAAAAGAACACGACTGCCTGTACCGTAACACTTGTTTAAACACTGCTTTTATCTTTTCTTCAGTTAAAACACCTAAATAGCACGCATTTAAAAACTGAAATTTGGAAACCTGTTTGATCTATCAAACCTCTTTATTTAACTAAATGTAAAAGAGGTGTTACACTGTGGAGAATGAAATAAATGCACACACACACTCACACACATACCTATGTTGTCAGATGATTTAGAGCAGTGTAACTCTATGTATGATTAAACAATCTGGTAACACAATTCTGGTAGCACATAGTTCAATTGAAATAGTATTCTGGAGAATAGAGCAGTAAACATTATACTTTAATATGCTGTATAAATTTCTAGTAAAGCAAAATTGTAAGCACAGAACAAAAAGCAAAAGCAACTTTATAAATCTGGCATATTGAAATAATCCGGTTATGTAATTTACAAGTGAGGCTTGATCGCTGCGTCATTTGTAAAGTTACTTAGGCTTACAACTTAGGAGGCTTAATCGCTGCGTCATTTGTAAAGTTACTTAGGCTTACAACTTAGGAGGCTTGATCGCGCGTCATTTGTAAAGTTACTTAGGCTTACAACTTACAAGTTACAAAGTGTCCAAGCATGCAATAAAAAAAACATTAAGGAGGAAATCAACTACTTTGTTATCGTTACTTGGACTGGGCTTCGAATTATTTTTACCAGATAATTTAAAAGAACCCGACAACAAAAAAACACAATATCTATAAGAATAACAACAACAAAATAAAAGACAATTACTAGAAATTCCAACTCCACAAGAATGTTCAAATTGTTAGTTGTTCTTTCATGTTAACGTGTACTACATTTTAGGTCGTGTAATCCATTTATAATTACAAAATTCACTTAAAGGAATAAAATACCAATGTCATCAGTTTAGACCGCTTGTTAACTCCTGCAAATTAAAAACTTGAGTGTTTAGGACGCTCTTACCAAAGCCTTTGAACATCGTCTGCTTCTCACGTGTTTAGTTGACAATACAGCATTGGCGAGTGGACTGAGCAAGGGCGGATTAATATACACTTGTGGTGCTCCTGTAATTGTATTTTTCTAACTTTGTATTCTATTATTAAAGGACAAAAATACGAATTGTTTAATTTCTAATGAATGGATCTGTTATAATCTGATTCTTCTAAGTGTTGATATTAATACTGAAATGCAAAATAATTGAAACTCAGTTTCTTTGCGTAAGAATATACCGCCTTGGCGTCTATGTGCGGGCCTTTGATGTACACGACGTGCGCGAAATCCGAGATAAAGCTGAATAAGTAACTCCTTCATCGTTAGTGTAGTGAGAGTAACGCTTCGTGTTTGATATGTTCATTCGAATGTCGATATAAATAAAAGTTTTGCCTAGAAATAGCTTCGCTTGGAGCTGTCTCTGGTATTGATATGGGAAAAATGTACCGTACCTTTCTCGTTGGTTTTCTCCAGACAATGGGTAAGTAAACGGTATTTTAAAATAGTAATTTCGGAAGAAGTGTAAAGTAGTTTAAACAAGGGTGTTTTAGTCGCAACTGTTATCAATACGAAACTGTTGGTGGGCAACATGCTTCTCGGCTTAGGTTTTTAGATAAAGAGGGTGTACGCTCGTTAATGTAAATACACTTTGTACAATTATTGTTGCACATGAAACATTTGAACTTTTTTTTGTCTTTTTTAAAATTAATTTTATTGTTGATGATGATTAAGGGAAAAAAGGTTCGTCAAAACTTGATTTTTGTAAGTAGTTAATTATATCAAACTTATTGGCCATTGTATCTTAACCATTTTCCCATTACTGCCTTATAATTATTCCAAAATCAGAGAAGCATGCAGTCTGGATTAAATCATTCCAAAATCCAATTATTCCAAAAAGGTGTGCAGTTTCATGGACAACAACTTTGTAAGAAGTCAGTTTCTAACCTATCCTACGATTGTTTTTGGTTCGAATATATAAACATTTATAACTACCCCTTCTTTTCTTTACAGCTTTTATATTGCATTTTATTTTCTGATTTTGTCTTAGATGCAATCTATTGTTTCTAATTTGTCCATTTTGTTCCGTTAATTACTCCAGTACTACTAACTAAATAGATCTCTTGTCACCGCGTTCGTCACTTTATGGGTAATTGCCATGTTACACATGTGCAATCGTAAAATTGCCACAGGACCTTATTGGTTTTATTATTGTTTAATATTGTCTGGGAATTCGTTGCTTTAGGCTTCAATTTAGAACAAATTTTGGGAATACAAAACAGCAGGCTTCAGCTCAAATTAATCATCGATAAAGAATCGCCAGTCTTCTCTAGTTATTACAGGATATATCTGTCGTTATATATGTCAGCACGGTTAAAGACCTTGACATGTAAATTTAATATTCATCATCGTTCAGTTAAACCCCAAAACTACTGTAAACTTACTTTCTAGATTATCAATTAAACTATTTAAGATGTTTAACAAGTAACACATATATGACGCGGATCTAAATTTCTATATGGGTTATTTAGATATTAAGTAGACGGCGAACCATTTTTGTTAATATCTAAATAGTAGATCTGTCTGTCTACGTACCTGTCTGTTTATATATGCACGAAACTGTATATAATCAGTAAAACAAGTTTAACCACACGACCTAACTATATATTAAGTACTCTCAGTTTTCACTGGTAAGGAGTTTTACTTTGTATAACGTTTATTTTCTTGTTACATACATTAACCGAATAAATGAAAGGTGAACATCTGTATAGTGCGCGTAATTCATGTCTCCCAGCTTCTAAGAGATGATACTTCGGTAAAGGACCAAAACTTCAAAGGGAACATTTCATATTGCGAAAAAATAACTAAAAAAACCTAATATTTTATAATAAACACGATTTATAACACGGTGGTGGAAACTTAAGGAGTGTGATGTTAGTGTTTTGTTAGAAAAAAAGGCTCACAAAATCTTGTTTCTTGACGCTTTCGTTCTGCATGTCTTCATTTGATTCAACTGTAGGCTGTTACGTGTCAACGTCAACATAACGAAAATTGCGGTCACCGCAGATATTTTTATACGCCACAGATATCTGAGATCGAATTCGCAAACGTTCTTTGAAATATATCTCGGATTCTAGAATTGCATTTACAGAACGAACATGGAACATTTTCAGAATTTATAGAACGGTTTGGGAAGCTTTACGAACATAGTTCATGTCAGTAACCCGTTCTGTGGTATGATTTTACTATGTATATTATTTAATCGTTTTAGTACGTATAATTCAAGTTTGCAAAAACACGTAATCGAAACCACATGAAAATTACTTTTATTAAAATATTTCCTTGCACCTGTGGAAGACCTGGGTCACCTTCAATTTTCTCTTGCTGCAGAATAAAACAAAACGCACGATGTGTATCATGATAATTTACACGATGTAAATAAAAACCGGTTCTCTCAGCTATATTCATTAGCATGTAATTACTAACCATCTATTCTTTGGCTGCCTTCTAAAGGGTCCAATTTAATGGTTTATTTGGTAACTTTGGAGTTCATATAATAGTTATGAGCTAAAGTTTGTTTATTTGAATTAAGCACAAAATTACACGATGGGCTATCTGTTCTTTGCCCACCACGGGTTTCGAAACCCGGTTTTTAGCGTTGTAAATCCGGAGACTCGGTGTTTGATAATTATTATTAACAAGTGTTTCTGGTTAGTCTTACGAAAATTTCAGTATGAAGATAAATGAATCAGTAACGTTTCTATTGTAGTCCTCATTTAATGTATATGGGTAGTAAGTTTGGAAGTATATTTTGTGCGGGAATTTACGGCACAAGGTATTCTACCAATTCAAATCACACTCATAAAATAAATCTCGTTGTAGTTAGTCCACTGATAGGGTTAATAATCAAACAGAGTTCGGCTAATTTTCTTAAAATATTGGGGGAAAAAATGTTGGTAAAGATAAAAGTATCATGGGTACTAATACGATCGGAACCTGTACGATTATATTCTTGATGTCAGAGATGCATGTAAGTTTGTTGTACGTTAAAATATCAATTTCTATACTTGTTTCTTATTGCTCAAAACAATTAAAGAATAATTGGAACTTATAATACTATAGCTATGTCAATGTCAATTACTTCATCTGTTCACTATTACGTAAATCAGGCACCTGATAATCAATCGCATGATCTGAAACGTTAGTGATTGGTTAATTACAGCCTACGCTACGTATATAGGTCTGGAATGTCATTTTGTAACGAATCACAGAACTGAAACTACTCCGGATTGTTTATGAACCATGGCTAATCTTCACTTAATGCATTCGGATGTTTCACTCATGTGGATAGCCATCAAACGAAAGTAAGCAGGCCAACCATATCAAATTATCACAAATTGGTTAAAGTCTTTTAAATTGCAGTTAAACAATTTGAAATTACTTTGAAACAATGATACACTTCTCCTGACACATGAACAAGACAAGCCGTCATCCACAACAGAAGCACATAACTACTGAATGTCGATTCTGGTTCATTGCTACTGTAAAATACCTACTCCGAAATTGGATAAGATGTGCACAGTCAAAAATAGATGCTGTGTCTCAGTGTACAGGTTATTAGAAAGAAATTTCACAGGGTTATTATGTATATCAGACGCCCAGTGGTGTGAATTCTCCTGCAACAAAGCACAAGTCCACCACAAGAACCCGCCCTGTGATGTCCTTAGATATATTGGTTTCGGACTGGTAAATATAACGAAAGATTCAGCAGAAAATATATTGCAAAGTTAACTTCAATCCTGACAAAACTGAATTGAAACGAGAGGATAAACACGTCTATCTCATTAGATTGTTGAAAAAATCATTCGGAAAAGAGTGAAGAAATCAAACACTATATTAAGCATGTAGGGTTAAATCTTCCAGAGTGCGTTAATCACTTAGTTTATCTATAACTTTCATCAACAGATTTCAGGAGGACAGTCTTCAGGTATTTTTTAGACCTTTAGATGCCTGATGCAACTTAACAATTACTACCTATACTACCTATCGGTAATATAACATTAGGCCAGCTCTGCGTGATTCATGTTATCGCTGTATCGGTAGTAAAGTATTAGGCCAGCTCTGTGTCATTCATACCATCGCAGTACCGGTAATAAAGTATTAGGCCAGCTCTGCGTGATTCATACCATCGCAGTACCGGTAATAAAGTATTAGGCCAGCTCTGTGTCATTCATACCATCGCAGTACCGGTAATAAAGTATTAGGCCAGCTCTGTGTCATTCATACCATCGCAGTACCGGTAATAAAGTATTAGGCCAGCTCTGTGTCATTCATACCATCGCAGTACCGGTAATAAAGTATCAGACCAGCTCTGCGTGATTCATGTTATCGCTGTATCAGTAGTAAAGTATTAGGCCATCTCTCTGTTATTCATATTATCGCTGTATATGTAGTAAAGTATTAAGCCAGTTCTGCGTTACACATATCATTGCTGTATCGGTAGTAAAGTATTAGACCAGCTCTGTATAATTGATATCATTGCTGTATCGCTAGTAAAGTATTAGGCCAGCTCTGTATAATTTATATCATTGCTGTATTGCTAGTAAAGTATTAGGCCAGCTCTGTATAATTTATATCATTGCTGTATCGCTAGTAAAGTATTAGGCCAGCTCTGTATAATTTATATCATTGCTGTATCGCTAATAAAGTATTAGGCCAGCTCATTACGGAGATTATATGAAAACAGAGAACTGGCCAAGTGCTATAACTCTGATAGGGAAGATATATATATACAACACAGCTATGGCCTGATGCTAGAGTACTGATATGGAGGTGATATGAACAACAAAGAATTGGCCTAATAGTTTACTACCGATACAATGATGATGTGAATAACACAGAGCTGGCCTGATACTATTGTATTGATTCAGCGATGATATAAATAATATACAACTGGCTCCATACTAATATTTATTCCGATTAATTTAATATAAAAATAAAATATATGAATGACTGAATGGAAAAAATAAATAATTGATTGCTTTAAAAACGGTCCTATAAGTAAACATGATCATTTTGTTTCTACGTTTTATTTCGTTGGTAAACTTGTAATTCATCCACAGTTTGATAGCAAGGAAACAAAATAAGTTTTTATAATATATTTTCACGACCTTTTAATACCTCTGGGTGTTAAAAATTTTGTAAGATAACGTGGAGAAACAAAACTAATCTATTAAACTAAAGCTCTCACACGCGAGTTTTATCGCACATTCACTATTCTATATACAAACTGGCTACACAACAGAACATAGCTAATACAGAAAGAGAGATGGAGAAACATAAGTAAAAAATAAGAAACATATAGTTAAAACAACGCTATTAAAACGTTTTAAGTTTTCATAAGTTGTTCTTATGCTTTCTTTCTCCTCCCTGAATTTACTTTTATCTTCAGATCATAATACACTGTCTGACGTCGGTTTATTCCCATATAAGGTTTGACTTGAGTTGTTTCAAACCCTAATATCGAATTAAAAGGGAAACACTTATATAAACTGTGTAGGAGGAGTGACTAATTGATAGTATACTTCTATTCTGATCAGTAATTCACTAACTTTTATTATAAACTTTTGTTATACAGATTATAAAATCTGTAAAAACCTATGTTACTACTCAGAAAACATTATCGTTAACTTGTGTCCTAAGCAGGCTACTTACATAGATTAGAACTGAAGATTAACGTAGTAAATAGCGTAGACAATCTGATATGTCTGTCTAACCAGCTGTGTGTAATCTCATAAAAACAAACAGCGTAATGATTAGAATGTAGTAATTAATCAGGTGGACCAGTAGTGTAAATAAAAACTTATCAAGAGGATATCAATAAATATAACGAAAGGCGGGTATATACACTCATATTTATAAACATAACCTCATTGATCAGTCACTAATTAAATTAGAATAAGATTTATCAATAGCTTTACATAAAACAAACATTAAGAACAAACAAAAATCACCTTTATCACTGGCTCATGGAGACTGCATTTGGCACAGGGGAAAATGGTTAGAATGTAGCTTTACTCACTGCCTGACGTCGGTTTATTCCCTGTCTGTCTCTTATATATATAGACTATGTTCTGTTGAGGAATTTTGTGACTTCCAAGTAAGCATGAATAGATAAAAAGACGATGCGTAAAAAGATGAGGTTTATTTATTTTAACAATGGTAATTTTGTACCCACACCCCCTCAACTCAAGCATTGAGTTGGGTGTAAAATTATTCATATAACAAATTGAATATCAGCAGAAAATTGTGTGTGTATATATATATCCGCATGTAATCTAATACAGGGTATTTTAAATAAGGGATAACGATATACCAACTAACAAAGGGTTGTTTATTCTAGTGGAAGACTTCATATAGAGCTGTCTGTCTCTTATATATAGACTTTGTTCTGTTGAGGAATTTTGTGACTTTGAAGTAAGCATGAATAGATAAAAATATGATCGATGTTATAATGTTTTAACAGTTTATATTATGTTGATTCTAGTGGAAGACTTCATATAGAGCTGTCTGTCTCTTATATATAGACTTTGTTCTGTTGAGGAATTTTGTGACTTTGAAGTAAGCATGAATAGATAAAAATATGATCGATATTATAATGTTTTAACAGTTTATCTTATGTGTATTATATATATATTTACAGTGATAGTATGGTTGGCCGGTAGAACTCTAGGTCAAGACAGCTTTTACTTCAACCCTCATCCAAAGGGACAGACTGTCATCAATGGTCATTCTGTAATCCTCCGTTGTAACGTTTCCAACACAAATCACATAGTTTTCTGTTGGACACTTGACAGTCATCCAGTGCTAAACGGGACGAGAAGGTTCCAGGTAGGATCAAACTTGTATATCACCCGTGTTGATCGCCGTAAAGACAGCGGCGAGTTTAAATGTATAGCTACGAACGTGACCTCTGGTATCTCACTAGCCAGTCAAGGAGCCCAGTTGGATATCCAGTGTATGTTTTAATTTTTTATATATTAAAACTAAACCAACTTTACTACACATTCAGTAAAGTAGTGTGTATCTATCTATCTATCTATATATATATATATATATATAAGAATGACAAAATATTAACTGTTATGCTTGCCTGATTTGAAATGATGCTATTATACTAGTGTTTTTTTGGAGATTGTTAAAATTAGTAAAATATGACTGTCTAAACTGGTTTTATTCACTGAACAACAGAATTAAGTAGTCTAAACGTTTGTTGGCCAACTAAGGATATTGAATGACAAGATAAAGTTATGTTATATTATCAACGAATAGCAATATTTAACTGTCACTCGTATAGCACACCTACGGCCTCAAAGTGCAAACAACGGGACGCGAGCCATGAATTGTTAGATTCATAGCCCCAACACGTTAACCACTAGGCCACGCCCGGCCTCGTGTCTCTAGCATTCTACATATATTCATATTGGATCGCTAGAACTCTTAATTTTAAAACATAATTTTTTACTCATCTGTTTCTCCTTTGAACGTTTTCGAAACATTTGATATGCGCAATGTTTAGACGACACGTTAGCAAGACAGTTTACTAATTTATCACTAGAGCCATTAGAAGTAATATATCTGGAATGATATACTTATAATCATTCAACTTTTCCAAATGAAGTGAATACGTAAAGACAATATTGAACAGAGTTTTATATGCTGCCTCCAGAGAGAACTGCATAAAATCACATGTTATTCTCCCTTCCTTACTGTTTTTCGTACAAAGAAGTTTACCATGGTATTTAAGTTTCTCATTTTTTGTTGTAAAAGTTTAATAACAGAAAGCAAGGTTGTATGAAAATAATACACACATGAGAGACATTTCTGGTCTATATATTATGCACCAGGTATGAAAACGAATCTGATCCAGTTTCCTTCAGACTCATTGTATCGAAGTAGTTGCACACAGACTAGAAGTAAGAGACGCCTGGTTGAGGATTCTATGAGTTAATTCACAAATTATAAATAAGAGACACGTGTTTGAAGTTTTGGGATACTGTGAGTTAATTCATAGATTAGAGGGGAAAATCACCTGGTGAGGATACTGTAAATTACTTTACAGATTAAAATTAAGAGTCACCTGGTGGAGGTTTAAGGATACTGTGAATAATTTCTCAAATTGGAGGTAAGAAACATGTGATTGAGGGTATGGGGTTATTCTACTTTTACTTGAAAACACCTCTGATTTTATTATATTATTATTTGTTGTATCAGTCACCCATTGGATGTAGCTATACATTTGCAAACCGCAATCAAGCTGGAAT
>NW_013666611.1:50227-54177 GCF_000517525.1 Limulus polyphemus | reverse complement strand
GTACAAGCTGGATCTTTTCCTACTTGGTTCATGTAAGTAGAGTTTCAATCGATCACTGTGTGATCTCTTACTATAACTTCAGCTTGGACAAGTCACTGACCACAAATATACGCGAAGTCCCCTTAAATCATGACTTCACTCTGCTGAAATAGATCTTGTTTTGTGACAGGAACATTCGGCTAGAAATAAAACTAAATGAATTCAACCGTTAACATATGGCCATTTTGTGATGTTTCTTGTTTTATTTATTTTTTTACTTTGATTGATCGGAAAGAGAGAATACCGTCAATAATCGAGAAAACCCTGTCCACAGCCGTGCAGTTCTTCTGTATGGTCAGGTGGTGTTCTTGGCCTTTGTAAGAGTTTTTAAATTTTTTATTTTCGTTCATCTTGTTTCAAAGCTATTTTTAGATATAAGAATTATGTGGTTTGATGTTCATTACGGTGTTTAGAAGCAAAATTGATTAACTAAATGTTGTTTACCTTATTCTAGTTTGATGACAAAAACTGTGGGTTGTGAAATATATTTTTTATTAAAACAAAATAGGCTTATGTTTTCTTTCAATTTCACACCAAGTTACACGAGGGTTATCTGCAATAATTTTGAAGTGAGCGACTAAAGAGAAGGTAACTAGTCAATATCACAGATCGCAAACTCGTAGGCTACTCTTCTCCTCAGATCGAATAGTAGGATGCGACTTCAAAAGGACTGTGAGATTTTTTTATTATTATTATTTGCGGTAACGGGACGCGAATCGCGCAGCCTCAGTTTCATATTCCTGCATGCTAACCCTCTTGCCCAGGCTCGTCCCCAACACGTTTTTTATTATTTTAAGCAAAAACATGAATAACTATGTAAAACAATTATAGGTCTCTCGTGTATTTCATAATTGTATAAATAGGTTCACCGTTGATTGAAGTAATAAATCACGAGATCCGAATAATGCATGACTGAACTTCATTCCTCCGATAGTTTCACGTGAAATTTACTGTTAAATTCATTGTTTGAATGTGGAAAAATGTTCTAACTGCTTTTAAAAATAAGGACTACACTACAGTGATAATAAATATTTAATTTTATGATAAGGGGATATTAATAAAGGGATTCTGCGAGGATCTATTCTCGGGAATCGTCTTGTAATATATAAACTAGTTTGCAGACCAACCATATATAAAAATAGATCTTTAAAAAAAATCAGATAGACGTGATTAGAGAGTTTTACGGAATCATATAAAATTATATGGTGTTTTTGGTGTTGTTGTTGTTGTTTTATTAAAAACATATAGTCAGCTCTTGAAATTTGGATTCCTGAAAGAGACTTGAGTGTAAGGAATGTCGGTGTTGATAAGAAAGAGAGATCTATTTGCGATACTAGCGCGACTTTGAAGGCTTTTTATAGGAGATGAAAAGAATAAATGCAAGGATGGAAGCTAAATATTGACTTGAAGAACAAAGAAGCTACTATTTTGTAAATTACTCTGGTTAGGTCATGTATAGGGTACAGTGTTTATTCTAGGTCTACTCATTATTAGAGTATATTAATCTGATGAAATACAGTGAAATATAACGGCCAATAAATTTAACTCTACATTAAAAATAAAATAACATATAAAGATTTAGATCGGAGAATGGAATGAGTGTGTCGTTTTTTATTCGAAAGCAAGAATTAGATTTGTTGGATTTCGTGTACGTGTGCAGTTCATGTTATGGAATACCATGAATACTGAAGGCTGTATTTGCTTGAATACCGTGGATACCGAAGGCTGCATTTACTGAAATACAACTAATATTGAAGGCTGTACTTGCTGGAATACTGTGAATACTGAAGTTTATATTTGCTAAATACCGTAAATACTGAAGGTTGTATTTGCTGGAATACCATGAATACTGAAGGTTGTATTTGCTGGAATACCATGAATACTGAAGGTTGTATTTGCTGGAATACTGTGAATACTGAAGGTTATATTTGCTAAATACCGTAAATACTGACGGTTGTATTTGCTGGAATACTGTGAATACTGAAGGTTATATTTGCTAAATACCGTAAATACTGAAGGTTGTATTTGCTGGAATACCATGAATACTGAAGGTTGTATTTGCTAAATACCGTAAATACTGAAGGTTGTATTTGCTGGAATACCGTAAATACTGGGAATCGTATTTGATGGAATACCACGAATTTTGAAGGTTGTATTAGCTGGAGTACCTTTAATACTGAAGGCTATATTTGCTGAAATACCGTGAATAATAAAGGCTGTATTAGCTGGAATACCATGAATATTGAAGCTTGTGTTTGCTGGAATACCATGAATATTGGAGGCTATATTTGCTGAAATACCGTGAATAATAAAGGCTGTATTAGCTGGAATACCATGAATATTGAAGCTTGTGTTTGCTGGAATACCATGAATATTGGAGGCTCTATTTTCTAAATTGTTTAGTTTCATACAAACTCTAACTGTATCTTCGTTTCATACGCTTCTGGTCAACAGGAGTTTGAGGCTGTAACATGTATGAGACAGTACGTGGATGGCCCAGTGGCTAGCATACTGGACTATAGATCTACGGGTCCCAAATTCGCGTCTTCTTATCGCTGAAAAAAGTCATATTCCGCAACTTGGGATAATAGGTACGTTATAAGGGGACAGTCAAATCTATTATTCGGCAAGACAAGAATAGCCCAACAGTTAGAGGTGGATGTTGTTGACTAGTTGCTTTCCCTCTAGTCAGTCATTTCCAATATTAGGAACCACCGGCACAGATAGCCTTTGAGTAGCTTTTTGCAGATATCCGAAAATAAGCAAGCAAGAAAAAGGTCTCCAGCGATCAAAACATACAGATTTATTTCTTATTAATGACGTATGTCACATGGACTGTAAGCACCGTCAGCGTGAGTTTGTATTTATAGCCTGTAGACCAAGACAATTGTTTACTTACGAGAGCTGTTATTGTTGAGTGTAAGTTTTGATTATCTCACAAAGCCATGATTTTTGGTGTGTATTTTTTTAATTCCAACGTTAAATTACTCCTTTCTATATACATTCACACAGTCTTAGAAACTTCGACTACCCTTTCTCTTAATACAGTTTAGACACAGAAACGAACAACATAAAGTATAGTTATCAATATTGAATTTAGTATCGGTGAATCCAACGGGACGTCCTACCTAATAAATTAAAGCGCCTCTATAAATCACATAGTAAAAATATGAAAATGCTTCACGCAACGCCGATGTTTAGATAAACGCGAGGACTTGAAAGTGCCAATCAGCATATAAAATTCTATAACTATTGTCAGATGTGATCTCTTGTTTAGCCAAGAAGGACGCGACAAAATATAATACAGTCTATATGTCAGACTTGTCATCTTTTATGAGAAGTGAAACCAGTGACGGCGTGTCCCGAAAAAATAATTGAATTAAATCTTTCCCCGATATTTACTTTCACATTTCACCAGACATTTGTAAGGATGAAATCCAAGAGTGTTTTTCTTCTGTTGTAAAAATTGCTTTTTTTTTGCTTTGTTTTTTTCAATGTCAAATAATATTCCATATATATGTAATTGTTTTTCACCTATTGGTCTGAAAAGTTTCGTACAATGCCTCCCAACTCCCGGGGATGTTAGAATAAGTGCTTGTAATCTTTAAAAACAAATTGTAATATTAAGCCTTTTAGTCATAAGACTTAAGCATGATGGTTTGTAACAGCATGAGCTATCGGAATACTTTCACGCTCCTTTTTTGGTAATGCTCAACAATATACATCGTCGCTTAGCAACAAAACTATCACCTGATTGTTCTTATGCCAACTATGGTGTTTATGTTGAATGCTCAATATTCATATTGATTTGTTAGACATGTTATTTTTATTCTTTATATTTTTGATAACTTCGGTGATATAACAGCAAAATACTTTAATTCAGAAGTTCTATGACATTGTTTGTTTGTTTG
>NW_013666611.1:38557-49654 GCF_000517525.1 Limulus polyphemus | reverse complement strand
ACGACCCGCAGATTGCGAGTCGAGCACCCTAACCACCTGGCCATGCCGGGCCATTATGACATTGAGTTGTAGCCAAAAGCAAATTATAATTTACCAAGTAGTGATTCAGCTAAGCCTTACGTTACGTTTATATATTAGGACTAGTGCTTAAATTAGACCACAAATAGGCCTACTATTACTAACGTTACAGAGTCAGTGCTTAAATAGTTTTAAGTGGTGAATAAATATTAATTAATAAAAATGTTTTTTGGTATTTTAATACATATATTACCTATTTGGCCTTAAAGCATAAATATAAATAAAAATTTATTGCTACCAAATAACTTTTATCCTTTGTACAGTCGAAAGAGTTGAAAATTTGTGTAGGAATGTCCACGCTATGTTTTCTACTTCCTGACCTAGAATACAATGAAAAGGCTCAAGAGTGCTATTTAAGTCTCTTTCAGAGTGCACACGTGCTTTTGTGCACGATAACATTTCACTTTTCTGCGTAGTTTTTACTAAAAATGTGGTGATTAAAGAATTACTTCGAAACTGATTAAATAAGTGAAAAGTAGGTGAATTTTGGAGGTACAGATAAATTCGTTTTAGTTAAATTCTATAATTTTCGTTAATCATTCAACAATGTTTTCCGTCAGTTATTATTATGATTTTCATATTTAATCGTAAATATTTTATAACATTACTCAAATAAAAATTATACTTTTATGTAATATTAGAGATGTTTTGTAGACAATTGTCAATAATTATTATAATATTTTTTTTAATAATAGTTATTTCAGTTACACAATGCTCAGCTATTGCCAAGACAATAAAAAGAACACGTGCTTATTTAAGTTAATCCACACAACTGAGTTTCCACTTCAACAACATATTAATCAACGGAGATGTAGGATGTTTACTACTTTATTTAATGGTTGTGTAATTTGGAGGTTAAATTTTAGTTTTTACTAGTACTATTCCTTGACCTAGATATCTTAGGTTTCATTATACTGTTCCCATACGTGGCTATTATAGAGGCTGAAATGTCAACTTCAGAGAGTCTAACTCTTTTTTTTTTTCATTCTATTTCCTTGTATTTATGTTTCTTTATGCCTCCTCCCAATGGCTCAGCGTAAGTCTTCACTCTTACAACACTAAAAATCGGGTTTCGATACTCGTGATGTGTGGATTACAGAATACAAGCTGCACTTTCAGTGTAGACGCTTTATAAAAGTGACAGTCAAGCTAACTATTCGGTTAGAAGAACTCGTATAGATGGTGGAATTCGTATAGATAATGGAACTCGTATAGATGGTGGAACTCGTATAGATAGTGGAACTCGTATAGATGGTGGAATTCGTATAGATAATGGAACTCGTATAGATGGTAGAACTCGTATAGATGGTAGAACTCGTATAGATGGTGGAACTCGTATAGATGGTAGGACTCGTATAGATAGTGGAACTCGTATAGATGGTGGAACTCGTATAGATGGTAGAACTCGTATAGATGGTGGAACTCGTATAGATAGTAGAACTCGTATAGATGGCAGAACTCGTATAGATTGTGGAACTCGTATAGATGGTGGAACTCGTATAGATGGTGGAATTCGTATAGATGGTAGAACTCGTATAGATGGTGGAACTCGTATAGATGGTGGAATTCGTATAGATGGTAGAACTCGTATAGATGGTGGAACTCGTATAGATGGTGGAACTCGTATAGATGGTGGAACTCGTATAGACGGTGGGTGCTGCTGACTGCTATTCCTCTGATGTTTCGAATCCCTAGCTTGGCTATTTTATGTGCTGTCCTGGTTGCAAATACAAATACTTACTAAAATACATTTTACCCTTTCTAATATGTACACTGATTTTATTTGTCTTTATTTTTTTACGTGCGACTCATTTTCTCTTTAGTCTGGTTGCCTGGAAAGTTCGCTATTATGTATAATTTCTAAATTATATAAAAATTTTTATGATGAGAAATTGAAGTAAAATTTGGTTGTTAAGCAACTAGTTAAATGTCAGTTCAAAACAACAGTAACAATAAAAATAACACGCTCTATCCCATGGGCACCGGAAGGGCGGCCATGTTGGGAAAAGGTTGTTCTGACTGTGTTTTATTTGGTTCAATACCGCATGTATACTACACAGAAACGTTATGGTTTAAATAAAATCGATAATATTTATTGTAATAAATATTTTTTATTTTTTAAAGCAAAGCCACGTTGAATTATCTATTGTGTTAACCGCGGGGAATCGAATCCCGGATTTTAGCGCTTTAAGTCCGTAAACTTACCGCTATTTCATTGGGGGGGCATTAAAAATTTACTTATGTGAATATAAACACCCCTTTTTACTGATGTGATGTCTCCCTTCCCTTGGCACAGGTTGTAGACAATTTAGATTGAAATAATAATACACAGTAAGGTTTGTTTGTAGTAAAGCACAAAGCTACACAAGGGCTATTTGTGCTCTGCCCACCACGGGTATCGAAACCCGGTTTCTATCGTTGTAAGTCCGCAGACATACCGCTGTGCCACTGGGGGACTATACAGTAAGGAAAATTACAGTTCTGTAATACAAAGGTGTTCCAGAATAATCAGTATTAATTATTTGTTAATAAACTTCCTTATGTATTGTTTGAGGAGCATATACTTTACTGGAGTGGGAGTTATTAAAAGTAGAGGGAACAATATCCTCTGCTTAAAATGTGGGCGAAAATGGCTTTTGCCACTGTTTCCGGCGCATATACGCTAGCCACTCAAGGCCTGTAGGACCGTAAAAGATGGAACGCCCACATTCGTCACAGTTGAATAACTTCTTTGAACATTTTTTTTCTTAAATTGTCGAGAAGAACACTTTAGTTTGATGAGAAAACAAATGATCTTATCTCAACTGTGGGTTGAGTAACAAGGGAAGAGATGCAAGTTGATTATTTATATGTGATGATGTATGTAGGATATAGCCCCGAACACCAGTGTATATTCCTTAACAGTATACCTCAACTGGTTAGACTTTTAACGCTTGTCTTTGTAAATCAGAGAAACAAAAACTGGTGTATCGTCTTTACATAGGCCTCAAGTGATTAGAATTTGAACGCTTGTCTTTATATGTCTGGGGACATAAAAAGGGCGTACCCTCTTTACAGTAAGCCTCGAGTTGTTAGAACTTAAAGTTTAGTTAAAGTGAATTAGGGACACAAAATTGACCAACCTTTTTTATTAGGTTTCAAATGATTAGAACTTGAATGTTTGTCTCTGTAGATTGGGGACACAGAATTGATCTACAGTTTTTATTGGGTCTCAAGTTATTAAAACTTCAGTGCTTTTATGTGTAAATTGGGGGCACACAAAAATAATATGCCTTATTATTAATTAATCCTGATGTTCCTCCCAATTTTGAGAATCGACGACTAAGGTTCTTCATTTCACCAACTATGTTAATTCAAGCTTCTAGTCTCCAATCCAATGCAAGACAGACCTAGATGGCGTTTCAATCAGTAGAGCAAGATACGCTGAGTTTGGTTCGCTGATGAGGGAGAAAGAGAAATGATTAGAACTTGAAAGCTTCTCTGCTTAGGTTAGGGAATAAAAAAACAACATGATGTACCATTTTTTATAGCAGGCCAAAAGTGCTTAGACCTTGAATTAGTCTGTGTAGTTTGGAACACAAAAATGGTCTACCCTCTTCATAGTATTTTTTTTAAGTGCTTAAAATTTGAATGCTATTCTGTATAAACTGAGTACATAAAAATGGCGCACACGGTTTGTAGTAGAGCTCAACTGATTATAATTTGAAGCTAATCTCTATAGTTTGAGAACAAAGAAACTAATATATTGTCTTAGAGTGCATAAACACATATGTATAACTTCCACTGCTGCCTCTTTCTTGCTTTTAAATTCATGGTTTATTAGTTATTCTCAATATTTGACACGCGGATGGATGCCATCAACCCACTGTTTTTGAGGAGTCGCCATTTTTTTTTCACACTCGTATCTGCACTTTTATCTTCCTTAAGTAGTAGTTTTGAAAGGTTTGAATCCTGCTGCTTTATCAACGCGATGAATTACCTAGTCCTCTCAGTATTTTCTGTACAAGTGTAACCCAATTTGTTCTAAATTCTTATTCATGCTCAGTTAACTGAAAACGCACATAAATTAGTTTTTATAGTTTTAATGTCACTATCAACCGCATGAATGACAATATATGGTGAAAATATTAATTTTTTTATTTTCTATAGAAGGCGATTTAAAAAAGTTATTTGTGTTTCACTGCAAGAAAAAGTTTGTCTTATGAAAAATAATAATTACATAATGTAACCATAGATAAACCCTGAATTACTTACTGAAAGTAACAGTCTAAGTATTGGGTTATATCTTATATATGTTTAACTAAGTTTCAAGTTGATGTCTATACATTCAATTATTTTTTTGTTACAACATAATGTGCCTAACAATATTTAAATTGCGTAGTAATTTAATAAAGCAAAGTTTACAGATTTAAAATACACAAAATGCAACATTTAACGAAGAAAATATTATCGTTTATTAAATCAGCGCTTAATGAAATACATTGATGCTGTTTCTTTGAATCGCATTCAATAACACACAATTAATATATATATATATATTTGCACTGACAAATAATTTGAATTTAAACTAAATGTGATTTGAGATAGTGCAACTTTTTTAAGTTATAAATAAGGTCAACTGACTAAAAAATTGGATTTAGTTAACTCTTTTTTTTTGTGTGCAACTTTTGAAACCACGTTTATCTTAATTCACTATTGCACGTTAAGATTATTCAATCATACACATAGCTTAATGAATTTTAATATTTCTTATTTGAAATAAATTATGTAGTTGGGATTTTATATATTTGAGTACGAGAGTTATTAATTAATATAGATATTGACTAATACGTAATGCATGTAGGGGAATAAATGCAACATGTAAGAATCACAGATTTTAATCAAGGTAGTTCGTACGAAAGCCACACAACTTCAGGTGTTGACGCCATCTTGTCACAGCAGAATGTAAGAAACTACAGATTCGCACCACTATGTGCATCAGATGGGATACCACACTCGTTATAACACATCACTAAAGTAATAAAGTTTCATAGATCATTTTCCTGAGCTGTGTTTTTCACTGATAAATTTTACGGGAGAACCCGCTTGACTTAAGTGAAACCTTATATTGGATATCGTGTGCAAGTAAGACGATGATGGAGTCGTTATAACGAAAAACTTTTTCTCACTTATTCTTAACCCTGGGTTTCGTTAATGTACGATAACCCAATCATCTTCCTTAGCCATATACACATACATATATACCACAGCCATCCTCCTTAGCCACATTCATATATCTCAGTCACCTTCCATAACAACATTTGTATACTCTAGTCATCTTCCTTAGCCATACACACACATATATATATACCACAGCCATCCTCCTTAGCCACATTCATATATCTCAGTCATCTTCCATAACAACATTTGTATACTCTAGTCATCTTCCTTAGCCACATATATATATATATCAAAAGGAAGTAATTGCAGTAAATAAATGATTGGTTTGTTTACTGTAAAACACAAAGCTACACAATGGGCTATCTATACACTGCCCATCACAGGTATCGAAACCATATTTTGAGCATTATATGCCCACCGACTTATCGCTAAGACATCGGGGGTATAGATAAACGACTGCAATGAATGTCAAAATAAAACCGGATACAATAAAAAAAACGACAACAACAGGTAATGATACAACTCATGGTACAAACCATTACTGAAAACTGTAGTACGTTAAAGAAAACTTTGAAAACATCTTAAAATATATGGACTTAACCCTTTGGCTCTGATATATATAAACTGCTGTTATATTTTTATGAAGACCGGCTGTATTATAAGGATCATGTGACGAAAGTTTCATGTATTTCAGTATTTTAAGTTCTTTCTTGCTACATTACACATTCTTATTATCATGTTTGCTCTTTATCCAAGATGTGTATTATATATATATATATTGTTGTAACATTATTCCTTTTTTTGGGCGTGTTCTCTTAAGTTATCTAAATTAAATTCAATAATAATAACAGTAATAACAATGAATTAGCTTTATTTCCTCGTCAACGTTTCTTTGCAGGCTTGTTGTAAGCTTACGATCACAATCATGCTATCTGCACTACACTGAGGTAAAAATCGACTTGTACAAAGTTATTCAATATGTGCGATAGCTAGTACAAATTTAACAACGTAAACACACTGACTGATTCACTCTACCAGCTACAAAACAACTCTTTATCTTGTTGATGGTTTATTCTTTCATTGCAAGCTTACTTAACCAACTGACTGGTTCACCTGTATATATAATCTAATCCTTGTTCTAAGTATTTCGCAAAGTCTCTCACTCATTAGTATTCCGGAATATTCTAGGACCAACTTGCCCTTAACGTGATGCGCTCCCTAGCTAATATCTGAATTACAACATTAAGACGTAGATTAGAATAATATAAATATATATAAGAAAAATCCACAGCAGCATGTCAAAGTTGATTCCTAGTCACAATTGATATTTATTAATTGGCGATAGAACAGATCTAGAAAGACCATACTCAACAGTGTTACTGTCATAATTGTTTTTGTTATTCCGCGAGCATGGTCTGACGCAAGCTTACGTATCTCAAGTTTCTCGTGTGCGGTTATCATTATTTTATCTCCCGTTGATATATTTACGAACCCTTTTCAGCTTCTCGAGCTCGAATAACAAACATGCGCAGCTGCAGCGAGATAAAATCTGAAAATTCATAGAAATTATTAATATCTTTCTAATGGAAATATAATTATGTGGACATCGTTTCAGACAAATATCTGTCGCTAGTTCGAGATGTCGCAGTTTTTTACTCATCGTTTTCTTTTATGTGGGATTAATCCGCCAATGTATGGCCTTTGTGACACTCTAGTGACCTAGTCACAATTGTCCACGTTTTACTTTCGTGCCGTCGTTACGGGCGTGAGGTGGCGGCACCATTTTTGACATGTATTTTCTGACATTGGACGGTGTCATTGGCGATGGTGACACTGGCCAGCTTGATTGTGTTTTTAGACTTTTGCGGGCCATTATACTTTTTCATTTTATTAAATTTTTTACCTGTTTTTGTTTTTTTAGTTATTTAGCTTGTTTTCTTTTAACTTTTTTATAGAGTTTTAATTATTTTTTGCCTTCTTTACAGGTTGTTTGGTGCAGATAGCAACGTTGCTTTGCACCATTAAACTCCAACCAACCATTTCTTTGCACCTCTGGTTTCACAAGTTGAGGGCTAACCGTATCTATGGGGTAGGGCGTTCGTGAGGAATTTCGGCGTGAAAGTTAGAGATAAACAAAGATAAAATCACAATATAACTTGGCATGTGGATTTTCTATACAATCTATTGAAAATTAGAGAACTTGGGAAACAAAAGGTCAAAATTTAAGGTCATAGACATTGTCGCTGAAGAAAACGATATAATTATGAACTTGAACGGTAAAGTTAATGTTACTTATTACCATAAATCTGATCCAATTGCTGTATAATAAAGTATGCCTTAATTTTTTTCTCTGATCACCATAGAGTTATTAAGTTTTATTTTAACTAACCAACTTGACGCCATCCTGTTCGGCAGAGTGAACCCCAGTGGTCCGCGTGCAGGACTGTGGATCTCACGTTTCGTGATTCTCGTTCGATAATGGAAAAAAAATTGCGCTCCTCACTTTGGGACTGTGAGTGCGTTATAAGAGTGAAAGGCAAATCCCACTGAGTTGGCTGTAGGTGATGTTGAGTACCTTCTACTCAATCATTTCAAAATTGAACGGCTAGCGCAGTTAGTTTTGAGAGAAATTCATCAAAACAAATAAACTACGCAGTTTGGTTTGTATTTCACAAATACGGCAGAAGACTAAAACCTTCCATGTCAAATAAATAAATTAAAATTATTAAACCTATTAAAATAGAGATGTATATCACTGAGTAAACAGTGCATAGGTCGTGGTTTAAAATAACTCGAGTGATGATCACGGAATATTATTTCGGCAAATTGACTCGGTAAATTATTTTTTTCCTACAGCCGTGATGAACTAGATATCTCAAAGTGTATATACCATCACATCTAACAGTAAGGTAATTTACTTATTTTTTATATTATATTGTAGCGTTTGGTATAAGCAACGTTAATCTTTAACTATTTAAACCATTGAGATTCGATTGTAACAATAAAAGGTAGTTTATGACAGCACAACATTTTCATTGTAATTTTCTATAAAATAAGAGTATAAGCGTTGACCTAATCTAAAGTATAACATATACTGTTTTTTTAAAAATGATAAAATCCGTGGAAAATGAAACAGCAGGAAGTGCTTTAAATACTTTTTTTCATATCAAAATTTCTTGAAGTAATGAGTAACGTTTTTGGTTCCTTGGCGAAATAAAATCTCCTTATTACTGATTCAGCACCAGTGAAAGACTTATTTTGTAATATGGTTAACATAGATTCCCCGATGTAAGAGTGTAAGGATGTAGAGAAAGACCTGATTGTGAATAGGTTAAGACGTACTTGCTTTACAAAATAGGATTCCCGGTACTGATGCCTCTTAGCTTTACAAGTACTTATATGGTTTAATTTTCTTACAAATGGCCTGATTGTTGTCGATAAAGGTCCATTCTTTAAAATCCAGGCAATGTACATCTTACTTTTCAAGTATCACGATACGATTTCAGGAACCTGGCTTGGATTACAATTTCTCCTACAAGCGATTCACATAGCACTAAAAAAAAATAAAATGACATAACCAAGGCTTGTGAATACTTTCTTTCACTAGATTTTATTGTGCCCTACGTCATTTGGTGAGTAAAATTAGACGACTTCATATCTCATCAGGCTTCACGAAAAGGTACCTAATAGTGTCGGTTTCACATACTCGACTGGATCATTTCAGAACAGTCCTGCTTAATAATGGTGTCTTTATCATCTCGCTCGTTCGATTTTCTGTTGTTTTCTGTGCTGGGACTGCGCTTCGGAAAGACAAATAACAACCGAGCAGCAAAGAGAGCTTTGTTGAGAATGTAATCAAATATATACGTTTAAGTTCGTAATGCTTGGAGTAAGTGGTGCTGTAACTTAATATTCTGTTTCTGAAAGGATGATAATGAGAGAAAGATCATGTAAAACACACACGTGTATGTGATAAGAGCGATAAAAGGATTTTCGAAGAAACAAAAAAATATAAACAAAGATTCCAAAAAAGGACACACAAAGACGATCACATCTGATATTCTCGGCAAGGAAAGGAGTTTTGAATGGGAATAACGAGAGAAAAAAAGTGCTTTAGAAAGAGAGACTGTGTTATCACAAAAATAAAGAAAGATAAGACATACTTCGGAATGGTTAGTCGTGAAAGCGTCATTTGGGGAAAATAAAAAGCAGAGAGTCAACAGTTTGTAGACGCGAAAGTGAAATATACGGATATGCATGTTTTTTATACTGATTAAAAGGTGCTCAAAACTTTAAAAACAATATGATTTGTGTATCTAACTATATTTAAAAATATTTATTTACCAGTTACAGAATAATAACATATTTTGGGTTTTTTGGATAGTTGTTATACAATTTACATTGTTTAGTTTATTTCATCGTCCTTTAAACACTAACGACAAATACAGTTACCATATCATTATTCCTTCCACTTCTCATGCGTATATTTAAATGTTTTAACGACAAATACAGTTACCATATCACATTTCCTTCCACTTCTCATGCGTACACTTAAATGTTTTAACGACAAATACAGTTACCATATCATATTTCCTTCCACTTCTCATGCGTATATTTAAATGTTTTGCTGTAATTTTTTGAACGATTTTGTAATGGGAAATTTTGATTCCTCTTTTTCTTCTTTTACAGTTATCAAATGTAAAAATGAAATATATTATTTTTTTACCTTTCTTGAAAATTGGTCCAAGTTCAAAAATGTTTTATCGCATTTTTCTCTTTCTTTTATCTTTGCCGCCATTTTATTACGTTATTTACGTATTCATTTATTATAGGTTTAATCTCAACTTGATTTATATCTTTATAATTTTGATAGCATAAGGAAATACTTGTTCTAAAGTCAGTTAGTTTAAACTAATCTTGTACAATGAAAATGTTCTCAGTTTATAAACAAGATATTTCATACGGATATATCACACTGTTATACATAATATACATCATCTACAAGTATACGTACATAATATATTGTTATACATCTGATATATCATCTACAAGTATACGTATATAACATACACTGTAAAAAATTTCACTGTTAATTTATGGTAAAAATACTTGCAGCCTAGCTGCCACGCCTTTTACCGTAAAAATAAATTCAGAACCTTGAATTAATTCATGGTGTCTTCTGTTAAATTCACAGCCATTCGCCGTTACATTTTACTGAAATTTATCCTAAAATAACCGTTTTAATCTGTATTTTGAGCGTTTTTTGCTGTTATTCTACAAGGAAACCCCTAAATTAATTATCATTCCACATAAAATAGCTGTTTTTCAGTGTCATTCCACAAAGAAACACTTTTTAATTAATATTTGATCTATATAAAAATAACTTTATACATATAATTCTAGCATTTTTAACAGTCAACCTACAAAAAATGTTTTCAAAGTAACCATTTAATCCATATACAACAATGATTTTATTATATATTTCAAGGTTTTCTTTTTTAAATTTTTCTTTTTACAATTCTACACAGAAACACTTTAAATGGTTTATCCACATAAAATAACTTCTGTATATATATATATGTATTTCGTCTAGGTGAGCTGCATAGTTAGGGCCATAGAAGAGAAAATCCAACTTTGTGTGAAAATTAATGTTAAAGTATCGTTAATTTAAAGAGATGCCGTCTTTTAGTTGTCAAATTATTTTTCTAAATATGAATATAGCATTTTTTTTGTTTGTTTGGAAAACTGGTTCTGTAAATTTAACAAACTTACGGATAATTCAGTAAAATTAAAATATGTATTCATTTTTCTTTTTTGATGAAAGAGTTAGCACAAAGGATCACATATAAAGTGTAATAA
>NW_013666611.1:30945-38343 GCF_000517525.1 Limulus polyphemus | reverse complement strand
TGTGTGTGTGGTGGGGGGGGGGGGGGGGTCGAAAATTCATATTGCATGACCTTTTACAGAGTGCCATTTCACATGGTATTAAGAGTTAGCACAAAGGATCACATATAAAGTGTAATAAACTTAAAATAAGACCCAAAACTCCGTGGATTATGTAGCTTTTGTATAACTACACTGTAATAAAAAAAAATTCGTAAACATATGTGCAATTAACCATTATTTTCCATTGTTAAAAGCTGTATTTTAAAGCATGGTTAAAATAAAGCGAAAAATACCAGAGCTTCCGGTTGCAAAGTATTTCAACATGCCTGACCACTCACTCTCTTGACGACATGATACTGACAGGTATAGAGACAAGTTTTACATCAAACACAAACAGGGAAATTAAAGAAGCTTACTGGATATCAGTGTTAAATACTGTAACGCCGAATGGCATCAATCTCGACCCTGGGATTGTTGACCTTCAAGCGTCTCTAAAAAAATTCCGAATGAATTGTAATTAAGGTTGTAATGTTTTATTATTATTCACATCAGGTATCGATTTATATTATTATTTTCTCTAGCTCTCATCTTCCTATGTATTTTATTTTTCTCTGTCAATCAAAAGTTTCATACATAATGAAAATTAATAATACTTTTTGTTTTTCTTTTATTTCTAGAAAAGAATTCTCCCTTCTGAGGGATTAACGGCTTGAGTTGGGATTGGCTGGTCACCAGATTCAAGTCAACTGGGATTTCTGGTTTACATAATGTCACATTATATATTGCATTGCGCAGGCTAAAGGTCACGCGCGGGGTAAAGGAGGATTGCTAATCTTCGAGCACCCTTGATTAGTAATTATTTCTTAGGAAATAATTATTTTTAAATTTAAATAACTGCCAGAAACGAACGAAAAAGTCACCCTTTGTTCTCCTGAAGAAGAAGAGTCAACTATTCGAAAGCGCTCAAGTATACGTATATAACATGTTGTTATACATAAGATACGTCATCTACAAGTATACGTATATAACATGTTGTTATACATAAGATACGTCATCTACAAGTATACGTATATAACATGTTGTTATACATAAGATACGTCATCTACAAGTATACGGTTGTAATATACTGTTGTTATGTATAAGCCTGTATCTTACCTGTGGGAGCTGCATGTGTTGTATTTTACGATACATTTAAAACCAACAGATATGTTAACAGGCTGTTATAACAAGAGATTCGATAAGTTTTCTTTACTCTGGTTGTGGGAGCTGCAAGTGTTGTATTTTACGATACATTTAAAACCAACAGATAAGTTACCAGGCTGTTATAACAAGAGATTCGATAAGTTTTCTTTACTCTGGTTGTGGGAGCTGCAAGTGTTGTATTTTACGATACATTTAAAACCAACAGATATGTTAACAGGCTGTTATAACAAGAGATTCGATAAGTTTTTTTACTCTGGTTGTGTGAGCTGCGTGTGTGGTATTTTAATATACATTTAAATCCAACAGATAAGTTGCCAGGCTGTTGCAACAAGAAATTCAATACTTTTTCTTTGCTATGCATGTTTTAATATAGCATGATTGTTTCTTACCGTTAGTTTCAACTCTATCGATGACAAAATATCTTCTGTTAGAGAAAGCGACATCTTGTGGCGTTGTTATACAGGCCAATGATTGCGAATCATTACTTTAATTTATTAATATTTTAATACCGTATTCTTGAAAAGGAGTTAGGAAATAGTAAATACAGATTTGGTGCCTTATTTAGTATTTTTAGAAAGAAAATTTAAATTAGACAACATGTACACACCTAAGGTAGAAACAGAACTGGTACCGGGCGTTGTTATACAGGCCAATGATTGCGAATCATTACTTTAATTTATTAATATTTTAATACTGTATTCTTGAAAAGGAGTTAGGAAATAGTAAATACAGATTTGGTGCCTTATTTAGTATTTTTAGAAAGAAAATTTAAATTAGACAACATGTACACACCTAAGGTAGAAACAGAACTGGTACCGATTGATAGATATCGAAACATAAATAACAAAAAGGTCTAAATTACTTTCCCTGTGAGTCAGAATTTTTTCAAAACAGTTATAAATCATACTGAGTATAATGACAAGGTTCTTTCAAAACTTCAGTTCGTATGGTTCGAGTTTTTCATGCTGTGTAAGTATTATACGTTAAGTCAGCTAAGAAAACAGTGTTGTAATCACATGAACATACTCACGTTTTATTGAAGTCGACATCCCCAATTTTAATTTTCAGGTATATGTTATTTTTGACACTTTTGAACACCAACACATCGTATGAACTACTCTTGTTCGATAATTATCTGAACTCGTTTTTAGTCATGATAAACATCTAAGTTCTCGAGCTCGTTCTAAGTGTACTTGCGCTACAAATGTTACATTTAGAGTATATTAAGCGCGCTCTACTTTGCTAAGAAATAGCTAACCGTCCCCGAGGATATAAACAGGGCGATTTCAATTGTCTCAAGAATTCAAGGCGAAGAAAACCCATATTGGCTTCGTTGTTTGTTTTCAAAGAATTCTGACTAGTCTGACATCGACGCTCGAATTCACTCTTTGGTTAGCAAAATGCCGACTCGAGTGTGCCTAACCACTTTCACTCTTTTCAATGCAAGTCACGAGCTTCTCACATATAGCCTGTGAAAGCCCTATCGGCACGTACGTGGCTTTTAGTGCCGTTTTATAGTCTTTGATTTCTTTCTGTCATATTTTCCTGAGTTGTGTGTGTGCTTATAAGGAAAGTTCCCCCCCTTTTTTGCCATTCTCAGCATTAAAGAAACTGTCATCATAGAAGTAAATAATAGGGTTAAACAATAAATACTTTTCGTCGCCATCACGTCGAGACAAACTACTTGTTTCCTGTGAACGATCAGTAACAAATGATTCAGTAGAACTGAAGATGAAGATGGTTGCTACTGGTTCGGAATTTTTATTTTACGTTTGAAGAGGAAGAGGCGAAATAAAATGGTTCTCTGTAAATTTCGATTTTACTAAACCATTTTTTAAACTTCAATGCATCTAGCTTGTTGTTTGAATATCGCAATGCTTTATCGTTTCTTGTTATGATCAAATGAAAATTATGATCACTTAAAGCAGCTTTCTGTCGTGAAATGTACATTAATGTACATCAATTGCTTCAATTTAAATTGTTGAATAAAATGTAGAAATGGGCACATTTTGGGTTAGAAAAAGACCTTCTGTTTAAACCTTCTAGTTATACCTTCTGTTTAAATGTTCGAAGTCGAAAATCAGTCGATAATAGTAAAAGAATGGTGGTGAAGCTACAATACTTACTAATCTGTATTGAGGAGAATAATTCAGTTGTAATTCTCAGCAGTAAATTCTTCAGAACTATGTATCATCTTGTCATTGTATATATTTACATATGCACAGTGTAACTAGGTATCAGAGAGCCCTGGGGCAAAACATTTGTTGCCATTTTCCCCATTTGATTCTTTACCGTGTTTCAGAATCTTTTCCTTTCAATCTCAATGTTCAAAATTTCAAATACCAATAGTGAGCATGTGCCCCACCTATAGCCATGTTACTCTACGTGTGTTACTACACGTCATGGTCTACGATGCTTCAATGACAGTAAAATGTGTGGCTAAGTTGTATGGGCAGATAACAAAGGCATTAGATTAGTAAGAAAATCTTGTGTTTGGAATATCTGTGTGAATAGATTACCTGTTATAATGAAAGGCTATTTAAAACCCATTACATGTAGTCTATTTACACAGGTAATTCAAACATATATACTAGAGCTTACCACTACAAGAAGCCTGCTCTTGGTTTTGATTTGACCTTACTCGTTGAATGGAGTTATTCACTAAAATGTTCATACCTTTATTAAACAAATGTACATACTGTATATAAACATTTCTGGCGCTGAGCCTGGGTTAAAATTATTAAAGTGAAGAAAGGACACTAATCCATAGAGAAAAAATAAATAAAGAAGTTGTGAGCAAAAAAACTAAAACAAGAGGGAATCCTCAATAGCCGCGGCACTTGAAATTATTTTAGGCAGGATTAGAGTAAATTAATCTATGAGACCTTTGCTTTCCTTTTTATTAGCTATATTTTTGTGCACCAGCAATACCAAGGGTGGGCGCGCGTATACCTGATTAATTTTATTACTCATCAGGATCTTTACTAGCCTACCCTCAAACTGAAATTATTTTAGGCAGGATTAGAGTAAATTAATATATATGAACTTTGGTGTGGTCAAATACATCAATCGAAAGGGTTTGACCTTCTCAGTCCAAAACTGTAATTAGATCTCAAATTGGTCAAGAGATGACGGGGCTATGAGCTAAATGTTTGTACTTGTAAAACTCAGAGCCGTTCTATGAGCCACTATGCCGCGTCTAAAAAAACAACAAAAATTAACAATCATAATTTGTTGCATGATTCAACGGTTAGTAAGCGGCCACAAAGACTCTTCAGCCATTAAGGACCATTACTTTATAGGTTATGTAAATTAATGTATGATGAGTTAATGAAGTTGAAAATTGCTACAAGTGTTACGTAAACTAAAAGATATTGTTTCTTGTTGAAGAACTAGACTCGTCCTCATCTGATGGATATTCATCAGCTACAAATTTTACAAATTAACACACGCAGTCATATTAGGCATGCAACCCAAAATGCCATCCTAGTGACTAATGTAGCACTATAGGAGAGCACGTAATTAAATACAGTGTTTTATTATAAATAGGTATGCATGTAAAGAGCTCAAGCTACCCCCCTTTCATGTTACCTCCCGATAATCTGAAATTGATTTCATATTACCCCCGGGGGTAGCCTGAACCTAATTTCATATTACCCCTACACTGTTCAGATTACCCCCCTGGCTGATTTAGTTAAAATGATAAATTTCTATGCTTACAACTCGTGATACGTTTATTGAATAAAATACGTGAAACATACAAGACTGAAAGCTAGTCTCAATATCTGAAAAAATCAAAAATGTTAATTATATTAAAACCACTCATACACTATTTCAAAGTGCATGACATATTACATACAAACATAAGATATACAGAGATTCACCCTAATTGAAGAAAGCCACAAGACTTATCGTACATCATGCACTACGGGGGTAATGACAGTTTAATGATAAATATTATTATTATTATTTGTTGTTGTCAGTTTATTTGTGTTTATGCATGAATCATTAAGTGGTCCATGATCTATTCTGGGACACAAAAATTTCAGGTTAAATATGTCAATTCTCCGAAGATATCCGTGACATTATGATGTCAATCCTCCCAAGATATCCGTGACATTATGATGATACTTCTTCCACATATCCATGACATGATGATGTCAACCTCCCAAGCTTTCTGTTATATAATGGTGATCCTGGCAATTAGTCAAAAGCCTGTTAATGGGTTTTTTCATTGTAATTTAGTCCTAGAATGGGAATATTAATATCAGTGACTGGATCCAACCATTAGAAAGTATTTCGAAATCTTACATTTTGTGAAGCTACCTGTATGCACATGCTGGTTATCAGGACTGACCGATACCGCCATGTCTTGTTTAAAGCTTAGTCAATAATTTCTGCATCTGATGCATTTATAATCGTTGTGAAAGTGTGCTGGGTTTGAAATTCATTTTGGAATAGATAAATTAACGACATGTTATGCGAATAAGGCACAACTTAGATTGTTCTGGAGAACAAACCCAGTCATTCTGAGAAAGGTACGGTTGTTCATAGTTAATACGCAAGCTCTTTATTCAGGAATTACAGTTTTTTAACCCTAACTTCGCGATTCATCCACTACTAGATTGATGATAAATCTGGAGTATGTAACATCCAAATAATTTTCGAACGTACTACAAATATATCCGTGTTAGTTTCAAACTAACAAACACATGCACTATTTCCAACAACTTTCTGCTAGATACATTGTTGCAAATTTACTTGCGTATTTAAAATGCTCAGAGCAACTGTATGATGACGTCACCCATTGATGTAGATGATAAACTTATCAATATAGTGTTCATAGGTGGCGTACCATAACATACGCTTTGAGAAATTCAGTATAAGATATACAACTTCTATAAAAGGCACTAAAGAGAGTAGTACTTGATGATGTAAATTATGTTAATAACACTTGCAAAACTGTAATCACAGTCTTGCTGCTTCTTTGAATTTTTATTCCAATCCAAGTTCTCACAAGTCTTTCACGGTGAGTTTGTTCCTCATAATGCTGCTGGTGAAATAAATATATATCCTTCGTACCACTAAGGAACTCACTACTGAGCTGTAGTGTTGGTATTTCCACTCAGAGAGAAACCTGAGTAAAATCAAAATGTTGGTGCTTGTACGTGTGATATTTCGTGTGAAACATTTAAGATCCGATAATCAGTTTCAACGTTTTAATATCAAAGGATTGTTAGAACGCTTTTAAGAATATTTAAAGCATTAAAAACCTTTAATGTTTTTTTTAAAGTATTATATTTTATATACTGAAATAGAAATGTAAGAAAGGTATATTTAATTAGCTATACTGATGGTCAGGTTGATTTTTAGTTTCACTTTATGTATATAGGTTATTTTGATCGGAAGTTACTATCATTATTATATATAGATTGTTTAAGACCCAACAATCACATTAAACGTTTTGATATTAAATTGAAGGATTGTTAGGACACCTTGAGGAATATTTAACGCAGTAAAAAAAGGTTAGTATTTTAAATATGATATTCTATATAAAATGTTTAAAATCCAACAATCGGTATCTAAACAAAAGGCTTGCTGGCAATTCTTGGGGAGTATTTATTTCATTGAGGAAAGATGTATCATTCTTTATTATGATTTTAATTGTATAATGCTTATATATTATATATTTTAATGCGATACGACTGCATAGAGAGAAAGTAGATTGTACTACCCTCTCTATTCATTGTACTGTAGCATGTTGAAATTTCAATAAGCTATGCCTCAGAAATTGCAGAGAAATAACACATAAAATGTAATTCATCGGAATCGGTTTTTGCTTGAATAAACAGGTTAATATAAAATCCCGTGTATAAAAGAGAATTGGAGGAAATGGTTCTTTTTCGTAACAAAATGGTCTTTTTGATACGCGTGGTTATAAACTGATATATATATCAAACAATGGATGAGTTATTTAAGTGAAAGGATGGGGACCATGTTCAAACGATGGATGTGTTCTTTAAGTGACAGAATGAGGACCATGTTCAAACGATGGATGTGTTCTTTAAGTGACAGAATGAGGACCATGTTTAAACGATGGATGTGTTCTTTAAGTGAAAGGATGAGTACCATGTTTAAACGATGGATGTGTTCTTTAAGTGACAGAATGAGGACCATGTTTAAACGATGGATGTGTTCTTTAAGTGACAGAATGAG